>NW_012153685.1:1232731-1348414 GCF_000956105.1 Propithecus coquereli
ATACTGTATTTTTCAAAAGGAAAAACAGAATTTCTCTAAGTCTGTCATGTCTTGAATATAAATAAGAAATTACATGTTGAATAAAGATATTTTCTGTAACATTTAAAAAAATCTTTTAAAAACCCATTAATGATTGGCAACCTGAGTAAAGGCACAGTCTTGTAACTATCATTAATATTTTGTCTTACAAATGAATAAAAGGAAATCTTAAGGAGCAAAATAAAAATAGAAACTTTAAAACTATTATGTTTAGTAAAACAAAGCCTGTTGGAAAATTTATAAAATGTAGTTTCCACATCTGAAGGTTTAGAAATGTCAATTTTGATGAACATGTAAGTATAGATCAGAGATAACTGGCCTTTTAAAAGAAGATTGATAGATAAGAACTTTTCTCAGTCATTTTTTGAGACTGAAAAGGACTTTTCCTTTCACCTCTAAAATATCATGATTTAAAACTGACTACAAAGTATGTAAAGAACTCCTACAATTTAACAACAAAAATCAAACAACCCAATTCAAAAAAGAACAAAGGACTTAAATAGACATTTCTTCAAAAAAAGATAAACAGATGGCCAATAAGCACATGAAAAGATGCACAGCATCGCTAGCCATTAGGGAAATGCAAATCGAAACCACAATGAGATAGCACTTGGCACCCATTAGGATAGCTATTCTCAAAAATAAAAGGGACCAGCCTGAGCAAGAGCAAGATCCCGTCTCTACTAAAAAGAGAAAGAAATTAATTGGACAACTAAAAATATATAGAAAAAATTAGCCGGGCATGGTGGCACATGCCTGTAGTCCCAGCTACTCGGGAGGCTGAGGCAGCAGGATTGCTTGAGCCCAGGAGTGTGAGGTTGCTGTGAGCTAGGCTGACGCCACGGCACTCACTCTAGCCCGGGCAACAGAGTGAGACTTTGTTTCAAAAAATAAAAAATAAAAGGGAGAGGGGCGTGGAGGCAGGGCTAGCAAGTGCTGGTGAGGATCAGGAATTGCTGGTGGGAATGTAAAATAGTGTAGCTGCCGTGGAAAACAGTTTAATGGTTCCCCAAAAAGTTAAACACAGCATTACCATATGATCCAACAATTCCACTCCACATATGATCAAAAGAATTGAAAAACAGGGACTCAAATATTTGCACACTAATCTTCACAGTTGCATTATTTATATTAATAGTAGCCAAAACAGTGGACACAACCCAAATGTCTATCAACAGATGAATGGATAAGCAAAATGTCATATGCACATACAACAGAATATTACTCAGCCTTGAAAAGAACGGACATGCTGATGTATGCTACAACATGCATGAACCTTGAAAGCATTATGCTCAGTGAAACCAGGAAGACACAAAATGACAAATGTATGATTCCACTTATAGGATGTACCTAAAATAGTCAAATTCACAGAGATGAAATTAGAGGTTTCCAGGGACTGCGGGGAGAGGGTAGTGAGGAGTTTCTGTTTGGGATAATGAAAAAGCTCTGGGAATAGCGGCGACGGTTAGGGACAAAATTCACAAAGTACACACACTGAAAACTACAAAACATTTCAGAGAGAAATTAAAGCCCTAAATGAATGGAGTCACATACCATGTTCACACTTTGGAAACCTCAATATTGTGTAGATGTCAATTCTCTCAGAACTGAGCTAGAGACTCAAAATCTCAGTAAGATTTTTTTTGTTGATTTTAAAATGTATATGGAAAGTCATAGGACCTAGAAAAGCCAAAAACAATTTTGAAAAAGAACAAATTTGTATGATTTTCATGATATGATTCTAAGACTTGCTATAAAGCTACACTAATGACACAATGGACTCCATATACAGCCAACTGATTTTCAACAAAGTTACCGATGTAATTCAATGAGGAAAGGACAGTTTTCAACAAATAGTGCTGGAACAATCATATGGAAAAAAATAAACCTTTATGCTTACCTCGCAGCACACACACACAAAAAAAATAGCTAAAAATCTATCATAGATCTAAACATAAAACTATATAGCATATCTAGAAAAAAAATCAGAAGAAGGCTGGGTGTGGTGGCTCATGCCTGTAATCCCAGCACTTTGGGAGGCTGAGACAGGAAGAGTGCTTGAGGCCAGGAGTTCAAGATCAGCCTGGACAACAACCCTATCCCTACAAAAAACAAGAAAAATTAGTCAAGAGTGGTGGCGGGCACTTGTAGCTGCAGTCCTAGCTGCTTGGGAGGCTGAGGCAGGAGGACTGCTTGAGCCTAGGAGTTCAAGGCTGCAGTGAGCTATGATCACACCACTCACTGCACTCCAGTCTGGGCAACAGAGTGAGACTCTGTCTCAAAAAAAAAAAAACAAAAAACCATAGAAGAGAATCTTTATTATCTTGGAACAGGCAAAGATTTCTTACACAAAAAGCACAACCATAAAAGAAAAAAATGTATAAATTGAACTTCATTAAAATTGTAAGTATCTGCTCTTTGAAAGACACTGTTAAAAAAACAAAAAGGCAAGGCACATTCTGACAGAAAATATTCACAATCCATATACCTAACAAAGGACTTGTATCCAGATTACATAAAAACTTCCAAATCAGTAAGAAGAAAAATAACCTGCGCCCCTCAAATACACAAAATATTCAAAAGATACTTGACAAAAGAAGATATAGGACTGGCCAACAGATATATTAAAACATGCTCATCATTAGTCATTAGGGAAATGCAAATTAAGGCCACATGAGATATCACTACACACCCACTAAAATGGCTGTATATAATTCAAAAGAGCTACAATCCCAAGCGTTGGAGAGGATGTAGAGAAACTGAATTTTCGTACAATGATATGACAATGTCAATGGTACAGTCACTTCAGAAAATAGTTGGGCAGTTTATTAAGAAGTTAAACATATACTTTCCTTACTACTCTTAGGTAGCAATTCCACTCTTAGGTAGCTGCCCCAAAAAAATGAAAATACAATGTGTACTCAAAGACTTGCACGTGAATGTTCATAGCTGCATCATTCATAATAGCCAAAAAGTAAAAATAACCCGGATGTCTATCAAGAAGTAAAACGTGGGCCGGACACGGTGGCTCACACCTGTAATCCTAGCACTCTGGGAGGCCGAGATGGGAGGACTGCTTGAGCTCAGGAGCTCGAGGTCAGCCTGAGCAAGAGCGAGACCCCATCTATACTATAAATAGAAAGAAATTAGCCAAACAACTAAAAATAGAAAAAATTAGCCAGGCACGGTGGAGCGTGCCTGTAGTCCCAACTACCCAGGAGGCTGAGGCAGGAGGATCACTTGAGCCCAGGAGTTTGAGGTTGCTGTGAGCTAGTCTGACACCACGGCACTCTAGCCCAGGCAAGAGAGTGAGACTCTTGTCTCGGAAAAAAAAAAAAAAAGAAGTAAAACATATAAAAATGGAATACTCCTCGGCAGTGATAAGAAACAAATTACTGATACAACAGCATGAATGAATCTCAAATACATCATGCTAAGCGAAAGAAGCCAGATTAGAAAGAGTACATACTATAAGATTCCACTTATATGAAATTCTACAAGAGGTAAAATTTAATCTATAGTGACAAAAAGCAGATCAGTGATTACCTCGGATTAGGGGTATGTGGGCAGATTGGCTGCAAAGGGAAATGAGGGACTTTTAAGTCAGGGGATGATAGAAATGTTCTATATCTTGATTATCATGGTGGTTCGTGGATATATGCATTTGTTAAAATGTATACAAGTGTACACTTACGTGTCTTACTGTCTGAAAATTAAATTTCAATAAAATCAATTTTCAAAAATATCAATGCAGAGTTTTCCAACCAGGTGGCAAAGAGTTTCTAAAATACTGACCCTCTCGCCTCAGCCTCACTTGGGCAGGGGAGGGGTGTGGTATAGAGGGTGCCTGCCTGGAGTCTGCAGCTGGAGCCAACTTTCTCTGTTTATCTCAGTTTACTGTACATATATTATAATTTTCTATGCGTGCTATATTAAAGTTGGAAAGCAATGACGTAAAAACATTTTAATGTAGATCCCCACCCCCATTCAAACACTGAAATAAAAATTCTATACCTTAAGCACACTTAGCAGTTTTGCTCTTGGTGTCTTCTTTCTCTTTAGAAAGTCGTATAAGTAGATATGAGCATTTGGATTTGATGGGAACTTTTCATCATATGCATAATTGGTGAGTACCTCTCGGGCTGCATCTTGATCCCCATAGAATTCCAGCATCTATATAAAATAAGTCATGATATCTTCGCTAAATTCTGTAAGATAGCTATACAGACGATCACCTTAACTTTACTGATGGGAAAAAAAAAAAAAATCACAAAACTGACAAACAGTACTGTACAGGGAACAATAAACACTATTTTTTGCTTTCACCAGTGCATGTTACAACATCAGTGGAACACAGACAATCACTTCCAACAAAGGCCTGCATGGTTTCCCATTTTTTCCTTATGATATTTTGTTACTGAAAAATGCAGTAACTTCAACATAAGAACTTTTCTTGTAAGAGTCTCCAAAGCAGGGTACACTAATGACTAGCAATGGGATGCAACTAACCTTGGTGCCCCACACACTTTCAGACACAAAGTAAGTGTATACTAGTTATAGTTCCTTTCGTTCTGTTTCCATCCTAACCCAAGAATTCCCATATTCACTGGGATATGGTTTTGGGGATTATCTTCAGACAACACAATTATCACTTTAGCACTCATTAACTTTCAAAAAGCAAATTATTTTAAAGATTTATTCCTAGTGCCCAGTGCCAAGGCCCTCAGTCCTTTTACAATGACTCTGGGATGACAGAACATTCTTATGAACTTCCTAAAAGCCATTATTCTTCATCCTGTATATTGTAATCTACTTTTTGTCTTCTTTCCTTCTATATCACACAAAATCATAAAAGATGTTCCTGCTTTTAAGCTCAAAAAGAATAAGATAGAAGTAACATTTACGACTATACTGCTATTTAATTTATAGATATTTGACGATGATGGGTTACCCATTGGTGAAAATAAACAGAGTAACATTTACAGTATACTAGTAAAATAAACAGAAATCATTCAAACCAGAAAAAGACATTCCACTAATAAATTTCATAAAAAATTCTACTTACCTCTACGTAACTCTTCACAAAAGGGTCCCAAACTCCAGGAATTTTAATCAATGCACCAAGATTTACAGATGTCTTCCAGCTGCGGTTGACCACACTTCGGGTTGCAGTGCCATATGTGTAATCCTCCTTATCTGCCAAGACAGAAGATTTTTAAAAGTCATTCAGTATTGTGGACTTCTGTTAAATTAGTAATCAAAAAACTACCCACAAGAAGAGGCCAGGTTCTGATAGCTGTAGTGGTGAATTCTAAGAAACATTTAAAGAAAAATACTAATTCTTCATCAATTCTTCCCCCAAAAAAGGACAGAAAGGAACATTTCCAAACTTATTCTATGAAGCCGTATTACCCTGATACCAAAACCTGACAAAGAAAACACAAGAAACTATAGATCAATGTCTCTTACAGATGTGAAAATCTTCAAAAAAAAAAAAAAAAAAATACTAGGAAACTAAGTCCAGGAACATATAAAAAGGATTATATACCATGTCCAAGTGAGATCTACTCCAGGAATGCAAGGTTGGCTTAATATCTGCAAATCAATTAATGCAAATAATAAAGATCTATTGATCTAAACCAAATCAACAGAATAAATGACAAAAAACGCATGATCATCACAACAGATGCAGAAAAAGCATTTTAAAAAATTCAAAACCCTGGTGGAACTGGCTGCATTAAAAAAAAAAAATTCAGCAATCCATCATGATAAAAACACTTGACAATCTAGGAACAGAAGGAACTTCCTAAATCTGATAAAGGGTATCTATGAAAAATCCATGGCTAACATCAAACTCAATGATAAAAGACTGCATGCTTTACCCCTAAAATCAGGAACAAGGCAAGGGTGTCCTCTCTCACTACTTCTTTTAATTATACTGGAGGTTCTAGCCAGGAGAATTAAGCAAGAATGTACCATAAAAGACATCCAGATTGGAAAGGAAGAAGTAAAACTATTTCTATTTGCAGATGACATGATCTTGTACATAGAAAATCCTAAGAATCCACTAAAAACTTATTAGAACTAATAAATGAGTTCATCAAGGTTGCAGACTACAAGATCAATACACAATAATCAGTTTTATATTTATACACTTGCAATGAACTGTCGTGGCCCGTTTCTAGGCACGAGGAATGAACACAGAGACAAAGAGACACACACAAAGAGGGTACAAGACTGCAGTGCCTTCCTCCTGCAGCATCTTTATTTTTAACATAGCCTGTTTGGTAACTGTTCCACCGCAATGTCTTTGTTCCCACGCTGTCCCGACTCAACACGTCCCGTTCCTTGTTGTTTCGTCTCCGGAGAGCAGATGTTTGCATCTGAACTCTCTAGCCCCTCCTGTTTGCAGATCAGGGCGCCCTGGCTCGTTTGCAAGCCCACAGGCATGTTCTGAGAAAAATAACAAGGAACCGTTCCCAGACAAAATGTCCTCTACAACAAACAATTAGAAAATAAAATTAGGAAAACAATGCCATTTGCAAAAGCATCAAAAACACTAAAATACTTAGGTATAAAAGTTATATTGTTGAAACAAACTTAAAAAGACCTAAATAAATGGAAATATAGCCCATGTTCATGGGTTGGAAGACCTACTATTGTTAAATTGATCTACAGATACATGTAAGTCCTGTCAAATCTCAGTTGACCTTTTTGCATAAACTGACGAGCTGATTCTATTAATATAATTCATATGAAGATTTAAAGGACCAAGGAAGAACAAAGAACCTTTAAAAAGAAGAACAAAGTTGGAAGATGTACAGTATACTTCAAAAGTTACTACAAAGCTACAGTAATCACAATGGTAATATAAAATGGTACAGTTGCTTGGAAAACAGTCCAGTGGGTCTTCAAAAGCATAGAGTTGTATGACCCAGCAATTTTATTCTTTATTCTGAGAGAAATAAAAACAAATGTCCATGCAAAAACTTGTACATGAATGTACATAGCAATGTTATTTAAAATAGCCAAAAAGTAGAAACAACTGAATTGTTCATCAATGATGAATGTATACATAAAATGTGGCATATCTATACAATGGAATATTATTCAATAATAAAAAGGAATGAAGTATCATTACATGCTACAACATTAAAAACATTATGCTAAGTGAAAGAAGACATTTACAAAAGACCACATATTGTATGATTCCATTTATATGAAATATCCAGAACAGGCAAACATCCACAGAGAGAAAGTAGATTAGTGGTTGCCTAGGACTGGAGGGATTGGGGAGAAGTGAAAGCATGGAATTTCTTTGTAGGGTGATGAAAGTATTCTAAAGCTGACTTTGATTATGGTTGCACAACTCTGTGGATATACTAAAAACCAATGAATTGGACATTTTAAGTGGTGAATTTATATAGTATGTGAATTATATCTCAATTCTCAATAAAGCTATTAAAAAAAAAACATGAGAGACCACTACACCCAACAAATTGGCTGATGTGAAAACTCTGATCATAACAAATGTTAAGGACAAGATAGACAAAAGAAAACTCTAATCAGATTGCCAGTAGAGTATAAATTAGTAACTTCTTTGGAAAGAGTTTAGCATATTATATGCTAGAGTTGAAAATACACATACTCCATGACAACAATTCTCCCGGAAATGCATGCTCATGTGCACCAGTACAGAAATTTACAGGGCTTAATTTCAAAGCAGCATTACTTATAATAGCTCAAAACCAAAATAACTTAAAGGACCATCAATAATAGAAGGAAAAACATGAATATTATACAATGAAATGTTTTATAATGGTAACAGTGAATAAACTAGAGCTATGTTCAACAATATGTACGTATTTTAAAACCGATGTTGAACAAAATATGCAAGGCACACGAGAATATATATATAGTATGAATCTAAATATAACATTCAGATATAAGCAAAACTAAATTATATTATGGATGTATACATGAGTCGAAAGAGTATGAAGAAAAGCAAGGGGCTGATTACCATAGAAGTCAGTGTAGTGATTTTCTTCAGACAGAATGAGAGGAAGTGTGATCAGGAAGGCATATGTGAAGAACTTTCAGGTTAGGGTGACAATACATTGTGATCCTTAATCTGGGTGGTGGTTACATGGATGTTCACTTTACATTTATCTACTATATCACACATGTGTTTTATATCATTTTTCTGTATATGTTCTATTTCACAATCTTAAAGGTTTATATGGAAAGTTACTCAGTCTTCCAAAAACAATAGCTAACAGAAGCACAACAGAAAGAGGCATTGGTATTCTTTTCCCAATGGATCAAGTAAATATACATCAATATGGGCTTAGAAATGAGGGGATAAGTAGATAGGAAATGATATGCAAAAACATTTTTTAAAGGGAAAAAAAAAAGGCAGATCCCTAAGTACAAACTGGGTGTGAATTTACCATGGGAGGTTCCTGGTCACAAGTGCATCAAACCCAACCAAGGCAGAGGCACAGCAGCAAGGAAAAAATCTGAAGCTGATTCTGAGCACAAGTACATGTTAAGTTCTTACGAGTTTCATTATGTAGAACTAGTCCTAAGTTTTTTTCTCATTAAACAGACATCTGAGGTTAAAGATCATCTAAAGAGCTCTACATATTATCCCATCTTCATCTCTTATTGCTACAGAACTTTGAGTTGAAGAAAAGTACTGATTTATCTATGCATGAGAATGACAGTATAAATGCCCTGTTCCGACTGCTTGAATCATCAAATATTTGCTTGACTTCTAATTACCCATGTGTAAGAAGAAAAGTAAATATTGACTTTAAAACTCACCTAATTAATATCAGTAAGCTTTTTTAAAAAAAAGAAATATTACAACAGAAATCGTGATAAGGCTAACAAAATAGAGGACAAATATGTGACATCAAAAGATTGATTAGTCTAGATGATAAGACACACATAAAATACACATAAAAAAACTTAGAACAATTAAAAAGAGATGAAGAACCAAATGATACAGGCTGAACATATATAGTGTAGCTTATACAGTAGGGTGAAGGTGTACGAATGAGGGGTTGGGGCAGGATCTAAGGTATCTTCAAGCGTAGAGGGCATTCCAGATGAGACTGTACGAAGACCTCACAAGATTATCATGATGAAGATAGCACTTCAGAAGTATCTTGAGAGAAGAGGGAAGGGAATTAAGATTAGTGAACCTACATGCCCAGAGACCAAGGAAACACTACTTATCACATAAGGATAATAAGGAAATACTGCTTACCACACATGAGGTGATAAATACCAGGACTAAGATTTAGATGGAGGATGTGGAAACAGAAAGAGATTAATCCTAGAGAGGCTATGGAGAAAAACTATACAAGGGAAAGAACAGTGCAGAGAATCATACACCTCCAAAGAACACAAATCTAGGCAGAGAAGAGGACACTACCACCACTGAAGGTTAAGAGAAGGGGAACTCAGTTTGAGTACTGAATGTTCAATTTTCAGTATGGTCAGTAAATCAAGAAAATTACCACCTTTGTACAAAAATGAAATGATGTGGCCGCGCACGGTGGCTCATGCCTGTAATCCTAGCATTCTGAGAGGCCAAGGTGGGCGGATTGTTTGAGCTCAGGAGTTTGAGACCAGCCTGAGCAAGAGCGAGACTCCGTCTCTACTAAAAAAATAGAAAGAAATCAGCTGAACAACTAAAAATATGTATATAAAAAAAAAATTAGCTGGGCATGGTGGCGCATGCCTGTAGTCCCAACTACTCGGGAGGCTGAGGCAGAAGGATCGCTTGAGTCCAGGAGTTGGAGGTTGCTGTGAGTGAGGCTGATTCCACGGCACTCTAGCCAGGGCAACAGAGTAAGACTCTGTCTCAAGAAAAAAAAAAAAAAAAGGAAATGATTTTATCTTGCTCTATTCTTTAAACATATTATTCTAAGAAATGACATTATAAAACAAATTAAATTCCATTCTAAACACACAGGAAGAAATGTATACCATATGCAATAATGACTGTTGGAGAAAATCTACAGCCTTTCTTGGAAATTGACTAAGATTCTCTCCTTAACCAAACCCCAGGCAGGCTCCTCTGAGCCCTCTTCTAGACTAGGCCCTGACCTTGACCTATAAAGGCTTGAACAAACACTAACATAGTTTCCAGCAGCTCAAGGTCACATCTCTACAATGACCCTAATCCGCCTTAAAGTGCCTGCCTGAGAAAACTCAAGGCTGCCCAAAGAATTTACTGTTGGTTCCAGCCAACACCTGAAGACAGGACCTTGTCTCTCAATCTCTTGGGAGAGTAGGCACCTAACTTCCATAAGCACCAGTCAGTAAACACAGATGGGTTTCACATGAACCAACCCTCCCTTCTGCTTTTTCAATTTTTCACTTCCCTGACTCTGCTCAAGACCCCCCCGAAGCACTGTCTCTTTAAAAACAAAGTTACCTCTGTGCAAATCAGAATGTAGCTTAGCTCTTTCCTCTACTATCAGTAGTTACTGAATAAAATCTGTTTTCACAGCTCTGACTTATGTCCAGTTGTGTTTATCCTTGACAAAATCAAATCTTAAAAAGCAATGACTTAAATCTAATTTATGACCGAAAAGTTTTTTGATGTATCAGAAAATATTATAAAGGATGATCAAGAATTAAATCAATAAAATGCCTGCTCTCTGTAATATCTGGATGCAGTGGGGAAATTACTAGATTGCTCCTTAAGATCCCTCTGCCCATGCCAGGTACCAGTAGCCTGTAGTTCTAGCTACTTGGAGGCTGAGGTGGGGTGGATGACTTCAACTCAAGAGTTCTAAGTCCAGCCCAGGCAACACAGCAAGATCCTGTCTCTTAAAAAAAAAAAAATCTCCCTCTGCCCTTCAGTCTCACCCACAAGGTTTACTCACCAAGCTTTGACAATTCCTTCTTCTTTGTAGACCAATTATAATACTGCAAAAGCCCTTTATAGGCCTGAACAAGGTTGATTAATACTTCTTGGGAAGATGACTTTTCACCATATCTCCATGTCTCTGCCTGACTCAGATTTCTGTCAGCATCCTCAAGCATTCCATGATGCACAAGGTATAATGCATGTTGTAAGGAAATCTGCAAAAATTATGAGAAAAAGCCCACTGACATTTTAGTCATTAGATAACCATTAGTCAAAATACTGAAGAAATATACTATATATACTGCACTATGACCAGGCAGGATATGAATGACATGACATTGTTCCTGACATCAAAATTTTCAATCATGGTGGCATATGCCCATAGTCCCAGCTACTCAGAAGGCTGAGGCAGGAAGACTGCTTGAGCCCTGGAGTTCGAGGCTGCAGGGAGCTATGATTGCCCACCACTGCACTCCAGCCTGGGCAACTGAGGAAGACCCTGCCTCAAAAAAAAAAAAAAAAAAAAAAATCCAACCAAAACTTTCAATTTAGGAAAGAGGAAAGACACAAGAAGCAATTAACACTATATAAATAAGAGCTAAATTATGTAAATTTGCAAACAGAAGACAATGTGATATAATGGAAAAAAACAGGGGCTTTAAAGACAGTATTCTAGTTCATATGCCACCTAAAAGCTAAATAAACCTGGGTAAATTATTCATCTATTTGTGAATAATTCACAATAATAATTCACAAATTATTTATTTGTGAATCTCATCTGTTATACAGAACAATTATTATTAAACCTTCAGAAGGGTGTTTTGAGGATTAAATGAGAGAGCGTTTGCATATCACCTAATGCCTAGTTTGGCTCATAGCAGACAATCAATAAATTTAACTATTTTTTATATGTTATATAAGCTTAGAGAAAACATGTTAACAAGGGGTGTGAAAGAATGGCTTTAGTTCACATGGAAAGGAAAGTACACTCCTAATACAGGAGAAGCAATAAGAATAATTATACAAAGAACAGCATTACAAGAAGCGATGACATTAAAGAGAATAATGAGAAGTACAATTAATCATATAGAGAGAGACAGATCAGAGTTCAAGGTTGTCATCTCAAATTATTGCAATAATTTCCCCAATGGTCTCTCCATTCCTACAATCCATCCTCTGAGTGGCTACCAAAGAAATCTCATCTTGTTAGTTATTTGTACAAAACCCCTCAATGGCTCTCACTGCCTACAGAATAAAATCCAGGCTCCTTAGGTATGGCACACAGGGCGCTGTCTACTTCCCCTGCCCAGGTAATTTTTAGAGTAACTAAAGCCTCAGATACAGGGCTATCAAACTCTTCATTACCTGTTGCCATGCCGAACTACCCTTTCCCCAGCCTACCTAGTGAACACCCACTTGCTTTTTCAAACTATCTCAACCATCACTTCCTTTCTCATCCTGATTCCCGACCCACTCAGTCCCAGCTCCCAGAGAGCTAAGCATTTTCTCCTTTCTCTTCTAACTGTATGCATATGTACCCACAGCACTTCATTCCCTTTACATGCCTGTCTCCCTCTACTGAAAGAACCATGTCTAGCACATTGCCTGAAAAACAGTCATAGGTGTTTTTTTTTTTTTTTTTTTTTTGAGACAGAGTCTCACTGTGTTGCCCAGGCTAGAGTGTCGTGGCGTCAGCCCAGCTCACAGCAACCTCAAACTCCTGGGCTCAAGTGATCCTCTTGCCTCAGCCTCCTGAGTAGCTGGGACTACAGGCATGTGCCACCATGCCCGGCTAATTTTTTCTATATATTTTTAGTTGTCTGATTAATTTCTTTCTATTTTTAGTAGAGACAGGGTCTCGCTCTTGCTCAGGCTGGTTTCGAACTCCTGAGCTCAAACAATCCGCCCGCCTTGGCCTCCCAGAGAGCTAGGATTACAGGCGTGAGCCACTGCGCCTGGCCCATAGGTGGTTTTAAAAATTATTAACAACAAAAAAAAATGTTTTATTGCCTGTCTGAATTATCGTCCTCCAGCTCTGGAGTGTGAGAAATGAGGCTCCTTTCCAGTTTCTTTACTTCAACTAAGCAAAGTCTATGAGCTAAAAGGGACCTAACCAACAATTTAGTTATAAAACCCCACACTCCCTCCCCAATCAATGGTTATCCAGTTGCTACCTGAAAAAAGAGATGGGGAGTATACTCATAACATCAAGGCAGGCCATTCCTTTTTTCAATTTTGTTCAATTAGAAAGTTCTTCCTTAAGTGGAACCTTAGCTGCCACCATTTAATTTCCACTGACAGTCTACCTGGGAGTTATTGCTTGATGAGTACAAAGTTTCTGTTTCAGGTAATGGAAAAGTTTTGGAAATAGTGGTGATGGTGAAACAATGCTGTGAATATAATTAACACCACTGAATTGTATACTTAAAAATGGTTAAAATAGCATATTTTATACTACGTATATTTTACCACAATAAAAAAATTTGGAAAACAGAAAAAATAAAAAAAAAACTTAAAAAGAGTCAGAGAGTAAACATTTTAGGCTTTGTGGGCCATATGATTTCTGTCACAATCAATCAGCTTGGTCACTATCATGCAAAAGTAGCTATTGACAATATGGAAATGAACAGGTGTGGCAGTGTTCCAATAATACTTTATGGTCACCGAAAAAAATTTAAAGCAAAGCATTTATAAAACTGTATTGAAAAAGTATTCTTTGAGTCAAAAATATATCACAAAGAGGCATAAATAACATTTTGGAAATGTCTCAATCCCTTTGGATAAGATTTTTATTAAAGAATACATGAATTTGGAGAGAAGGTCCCACCTAAACATTAAGAACATTAAAACAAGTTCGTGTATTCAAATTCCCAACTGTTTAGCACTTTCCTTTTTCCAAAAACACCAACTCTAAGCTCCAATGACTTAGATAAACATATTAGAATTTGGTCCATCATCATATGAAGTACAATTGCGGTCTCTGAAGGACTGGCTTCAGCAGTGCAGGAGATGCAAAAAGATGGTATTTTCAGTCAAAGAACATGGTAGGTGACTGGAAACCAAGAAGTAAAATAAATGGTTCTCACAAGTTTCTCTTACTTATCTAGATGCCTTACCCTTTTTCCCATGCTTTTTACATTATTATCTACTTTATTACTGACATACACAATTTAAAAAAAAAAATGAACACTGCAAATGTAAATTTATAAAGCCTACATTCTTACCTTTAAATAATTCATGACACCAATATTTTTCATCCGGTCAGCAAAAGTATTGAAAGTCTCCACGTTGCTTTTGGGATGATAAAACAGAATTTCACTTCCAAGCTTCCAAATAATCTGTTAAAGCAGAAATTACTATCAAAATGTAAAATCCTTCCATTAACCAATTTCTGCCTGACAGTTTTTTTTTTCTGATTACAACATTAATAAACAACCTATAATTCCTTTTCCTAAGACCAATACTGTCAACATCTTACTGTAATTTGCCCAATCATTACAATCTACGTGATAAAATCTTTTCAATCATTTAAATTAATATTAAAATACCAGGTAAGTATAACAGCGCCGTTAGGAAGTTAGTAGCCTAACATTGGCTTCTTCGTTCGGCTCAGTCTCATCTTTATCATCTGCAAAATGAGGGCAACGAACTAGATGTTTCCGAGATCTCGTCAAACTCTAGAACTATTGACTATATTTATTCTCTATTTAGAATGCCAATTTAAGAATTTTCATCAGCTATGGACAAATTTTAATAAAAAAAAAATTTTCCCCTCAGATCATCAAAACTTTGGTGACAGAACTTGGAGCTCTTCTTTTTTCATGGGAGCAAATCTCTATTTCCCTCATCCCAACTTAAAGTAAGTATCAATTTGAAAGTGAATTAAAGTGAACATTAAATCAATTCTTTCTGTAAACAAACATATTGTTGTGGATGTATAGACATACAAAATGCTATCAGTGCTATAATGATATATTATCATTTGGTATAATGATAACACTCCTCTTCCCAATTCAGAGAGATCAAGATTTCATTTGTAGAATAACAAACTGTAGTATTTGGGAGCTTTCGGAAAATTTGGAGATTATCTATTTTAGTTGTTCTTAAACCCAGTTGTATATAAGAACTACCTGGGATACCTGTTACAAATAAATATTCTAAGTATTCAGACTCTGATCCAGCACGGCTGGGGTGGAATACAGGAATCTTTATTTTCATCAAAAGCCCTAGGTGGGCCGGGCGCGGTGGCTCACGCCTGTAATTCTAGCACTCTGGGAGGCTGAGGCGGGCGGATTGTTTGAGCTCAGAAGTTCGAAACCAACCTGAGCAAGAGCGAGACCCCCGTCTCTACTAAAAAAAAATAGAAAGAAATTATCTGGACAACTAAAAATATATAGAAAAAATTAGCCGGGCATGGTGGTGCATGCCTGTAGTCCCAGCTACTCAGAAGGCTGAGGCAGGAGGATTGCTTGAGCCCAGGAGTTTGAGGTTGCTGTGAGCTAGGTTGATGCCCTGGTACTCACTCTAGCCAGGGCAACAGAGTAAGACTCTGTCTCAAAAAAAAAAAAAAAGGCCATAGGTGATTCAAAAAGAGCCAAACAAGTGCTCAAAAACTACTGATCCAATTGCTTCATTTTACAAAACAAAATCTGGACAAAAAGAGTCTATAACTTGTCCAATGTTTTAAAGATGTATGTAACTTCAGTCCATAGACAAATTTTCAATCAATGGTTAAACTTTTTTTTCAGATTTTTTGGGGGGGGCTCTATTAGGTACTAATTGATGTGATGACTACTGTATTAGTAAAAGCTGAGATACTTACATGAAGTTATTTATGGAAAAATTGTCTTTTACTAAACAAATTTAACAGTATATGCAGGCACTATTTTATCCCTGCCCTATGAAACTTTACATTTTATGTGGAGAAGCAGACAATAACCAAGAAAACACAATAATTAAATTGGCAAATGTCATGAGAAAAGAATGGAGCAGGATAAGGAGATTAGGACTGTCAGTCGGAAAGTAGGGGTGGGGGCAGTAATACATTTCCAATTTTAAATAATCAAGGTAGGAATCATTGAAAAGGGGCCTTGAGGAAGGGTAGCCATAGTGATAACTGAAGAAAGATCTTTCCAAGTAAAGGAAATATAGCAAACAGGATGAGGCAGGAGTATGCCTGGCCCATTCAAGTAAGAACAAGGAGGCCAGTGAGGCCAGAGAAGGAAAAACCAGTGCAAGAGTACAGTTAGTGCATCCCTCATCCAAAATGCTTCGGACCAGAAGAGTTTCAGATTTCATTTCTTTTTTTCGGAGGATTTTTAAAAAATATTTGCCTATATATAATGAGATTAGTGATGGGGCCCAAGTCTCAAACAAAATTAATTTGTTTCATATATACCTTTATACATAGCCTGAAGACAATTTTATACAATATTTTTAATAATTTTGTGCGAGACAAAATTTGTGTACACTGAACCATCAAAAACAAAAGTGTCACTATCTCATATTAGCACTCAAAGTTTCAGATTTTTCAGCACTCGTATTTCAGATATTTGGATTAGGGATGCTCAACCTATAATAGGAGAGAAGGTCAGAAAGGTCAAATGGGGAAAGAGAGTAAGCACATCATGTAGTAACTTATCTAGGCAATTATGAGGGCTTTGGCTTGTACTCTGAGTGAAAGAGGAAGCTATTACAGTGCTTTCAGCAGAGGAGTGGTATGATCTGACTTATGTTTTGAACGGCTCACTCTGCATCGTTAGTCATTAGGGAAATGCAAATCATAACCAGGATGAGATCCACAACCACAAGAATAGACACAATTAAAAAGACAGGACAGACATTGGCAAGGATGTGGAAAAACTGGAACTCTCAAATATTGCTGGTGGGAATATAAATGGTGTGGCCACTTTGGAAAACAGTCTGGCAGTTTCTCAAAAGGTTAAACACAGTTACTACATGACCCAGCAATTCCACTCCTAGGTACAGGCCCAAGAAAAATTAAAACAAACATCCATACAAAAACTTGTACACAAAAGTTCACAGAAGCATTATCCATAATAATGAAAAGGTGGAAATAAGCCAAATGTCTAACAACTGATGAATGGATACATAAAATATGCTATACCCATATAATAGAATATTATTTGGCAAAAAAAAAGAATGAAGTACTTATACATGCTGCGACATGGACAAACCTTGAAAACATTATGCCAAGTGAAAAAAGCCATTCACAGAAAGCACATATTATATGATTCCACTTATATGAAATGTTCAGAATAAAAAGTAATAGATTGCCAGGGTCTGGCAGTGGGAGGAGGAATGGGGAAAGACTTCAAGTGCGTACAAGATTTCTGTTTTGTGGGACACAAAAATGTTCTGAATGTAGAGTGTGGTAATCGTTGTACAACTCTGAATATATTTTAAAAAAACATTGAACTGTACAATTTAAATGGGTGAATTGTATGGGGTGTTAATTATGTCTTAATAAAACTAAAAAAAAAAAAAAAAGGATCATACTGGTTGGAGAAAGAGAATGACTCTTTCAAGAAGTTTTATTGAAAGGGAGAGTGAAAAAATGGGCACTGCCTGCAGAGGAAGTGAGGGTCAAGAGATAACTTTAAGACAAAAGAAATAACAAAATCTTCACAGGATGATGGGTTGGGAAACATCTCATAAAGGGGGGAAAATAATGACACAGGGGAAAAAGGAAGAATTATTGGCATGAATGAATGAATATTGGGGAATCTGAGAATTCAGAGGTCAAACTATTTTTAGTCTCCTTTAAAATAATCATAGGTAAAAAGAAGTGTGCAAAAAATGTCCCAATACAAACTTTCCGTCCCAAATGACTTTTAGTAGCTTTTAGCAAAATCAATTTGAGATCGTGCAAAAGCCACTGTGGGTGGAACAGGAGGCAGTAATTCCTGGGACTCTATCATTTCTTCAGCGGACTCCTATCTGTTCACCTCAGGTGCAGCATGCCTTTTGTAGCCATCCGAATCCTCCAAGGTCTGCAAATAACTGTGCATGTATTCTGCAGCTCGCTGCCACTGGTGCTTCAGCAGAGCTTCCTGGATAAAATTTAAACAAGCACTTGTTGTCTGAGCAAAATCCTTCTTCTTTTTCCCTCCAATCACTATAAAAATGAAGGAGAAGAGTCTTTATCCACAGTGACTCCAATGCAACTATTCAAAAGCCTTCCCTTCCAATACGCAGAAATTTTAACAACTAAACAGTAGGTATTATTTGACCCAGCCTATCCCCAACATCTAAGCCAGCTTCACTTAAAACAAACCATTCCACACTACAGTAACTATTTTTAGCAAATTAAAAAAATATCTACTTTGATGTTATTGGGCTCCTAGAGTCACCAGATCCTTCAAATCTGATTCAGTCATCCTTTCATCCTTGCACTAAACAAATTTAGGGAGAATCTCTCAAAAAGGCCCCCAAAAGCACAGTGCCAGGTATTTAGAATGGGTGAAAATCACCAGGGTCTTCCTAGGCAAGCATGGTCTTTATTACCTATCAATGTTCTGAAAACTCCAAGTGGGCTTTTATTTTTTAAGGACTAAGTTCCTAATAACTCAATATTAAATATAAATAGATTAAAATAATTATAGACATTAGTATTTATATCTCTAAAGCATTAAGAATATTTGGGCTTAGTGACAGCCCCACTACATGAGTGACTAGTTGCACTGCTACCTCCTCTTCCCTCCCCACACAACTACCAGACCCTTCTAGGCCAGGTGGGTACCCTACCCCTGCAAGTACACCAAGACCAATAGGTACTCTGCAAAGATACTTTTAAAACAATCAACTTGCAGATCTTATATACTCTTTCCTAAAATTAATCTCCTAGAGAGTTGTGCCTATAGTCAAGGCTTCACAATCAAAATTATTACATATTATCTGAAGGTGAAAATATAGGTGTTGAAAAAGTAAACGACTCTTAAGCTTTCCTTTTGCAAGTTAGGTGATTCCTAGTTCTTTGCTTATAATAATTGCAGAACAACATAATAATCTTTTATAATAGATCATTATGTAATTTTTCATGAATAATTTAGAAAAAGTTCAAGGACCCAACACATGGCTATAACTAAACTCCATTCACTGCCATCTTACTTATGTGACTGAGGTTTTTCAGAATTTTTACCAGTTAAAACAAAATATAACAGAATCAATGCTAAATCTTTTCTCATTCTAGAAATGCATAATAGTCACCCATAAATATATAAAGTAATTGGGAAAAAGTGATAGATTTAACCTTACCTATTTTACTGAGACGAAAAACAAATTTATTTTTAATACTTCAAATTTAATAACACTTTTAAAATTTATTGATTGACAGGGTCTCACTCTGTCACCCAGGCTTGAGTGCAGTGGCATGATCATAGCTCACTGCAGCCTTGAACTTCCAGGCTCAAGTGATCCTCTTGCCTCAGCTTCCTGAGTAGCTGGGACTACAAGTGCATACAATCATGCCTGGCTAATTTTTCTACTTTTTGTAGACGGGGTCTCCATATGTTGCCCAGGCTGGTCATAAACACCAGGCCTCAAGCAATCCCCCCCGCCTTGGCCTCCCAAAGTGCTAGGATTACAGGCGTAAGCCACGACTCCCAGCCCATGTTATTTTGATTAGCTGCATACAATTATTAATTATAATGATGTCACAACCCAGAAAAAATTTTAATTCTTAAAAACTTATAGGATATTAACAAAAATAAGCCTAAATGTAGATACATATTTTTATTGCAAGAAGTACAACAGAAAAAGGAACAATATAAAATTTCCATCTATTAAAAGCTTTTTCATAAATTTTTAAAAATGGATAATGAAAGGTATTACATCCCTGTGCTATCCCTGTGCTAGTTAGATTCCATCAGACATATTTTTAAAGTAATACAATAATTTCATTTAAAAATGCTAACGTGCTGGAAATTATATCTCTTGCAACTATTAAACTTACAATAAAATTTTAGATGGTACCTTAAAACTGTACAAGGCAGCACACAATTTTTCAAAAACATCCTAGGGGATATGTAAGTGAAAACGCTTGAAGACTCGTGATCTCAGACTTTTTAAAAATACATACAAATCGCCTGGAGACCTTGGCTCTTGCTACTCAATGTGGTCCTGGAACTAGCAGCATTAGTATCACCTGGCCGTGCTTATTAGCCATGCAGAATACTATGCCCCACCCAGCTCTCTAAACCACAAGCTGCTCAGGATCAGTGGCAATACAAGGCAGCCAGCCTAAAAACTGACAAAACACTTCATCTTAAAATGTCCTTTATTTACCTAAAGAAGGATTGTTCTCAGACTAAGTTCCCTTCTATCACCCAAGCTTTCACAGCTCAGACTGGAAATTGACTTTAGACAACTATACCTAAATCCTTGGAAAACACCCCCGTCTTCCAACTTAGCCTAGTCACCTCAGGAAAATCTCTCCTTTCATTTCATTCTTTAGCAAACAAAGATAATCTTACTTGATCCCAAGTAAGAATAAATCCCAATAGATACCAACTTTAAGAACAAACATTTTCAAGGAAAATAAATTTTTACATGGAATGAGAGGTACAATAAAGAGCCAGTGTCATCAACCTAACTGCTAATGCCACTGAAAGAATCTGGAGACTTGTCAATCTGTCAACAAATATTTTCTGAGCACTATACTGTGTGCCAAGGACTACCCTAGGTGCTCAGCGTACAGCTTTAATTCAGACTGGCTTCATCTTCGAAGTTCTTATTCTAAGCGGCATAGCAGGCATGCCCTTCAAAATGTCAAAAGATATCTACCAGCAAAAAAGAATTAATACAGTAATTGTTAGGCTAATTTGTTTTTCTATTATGGTTAATTGCCAATACCATGTCAATATTACTTGCAAGTATTTTCTCATTGTAGACAAAAAGTATTTGGGATTTAAAGGCTATCTGTAACATATGAAACATTTCTAAGCATATAAATTCTGGTCTTAAACCTATCTGCTTGCAGAGTGACTCAAGCTCTCTATAGAACATTGGTGACGGAAACACGCCCAGGTATGCTTTAACTAGCAGCAAATTTAGATTACTAGTAAGTTCCCTACAAGTGGTGAGGTAGTACTACCTCTGAAGTACCATACATTCAAATCTGCCTTAAGCCATGTGCATTAATCTAGCAAAAATAAAACGAAGAGAGGAAAGAACTATTATTGTTCAACACCTGCTATGCACATATATTATCTCAATTTTAAATTATATCTCAGTGGTTAAAAGTGTAGGTTTTGAGATCAGATAGACCTGGATTTGACTCCTGATACTACCACTTAAGAGTTTAACTTTTTTCAGATTCAGTTTCTTCATATCTAAAATGCCTAGCACATAGATTTACTGAGGATTAATTTACTGAGATCATTAAATGAGATAATATTTAGATTAAAACCAAAAAATGGAAGTTAAATTCTAGGAACTAAGGAATCTCTATCAAGGAGAAAGAAGGCTGGGCTAAGAAAGACCTATCTGAGGGCAATAAAAGTGCTCATTCATGAAATGATGTCTTTTGCAGCAACGCGGATGGTACTGGACAACACCACCCTAAGTGAATTATCTCAGGAATGGAAAAACAAATACCACATGTCCTCATTTATAAGTGGGAGCTAAAGGATGGGTATATATGCTCATACAAAGTGCTATAATGGACACTGGAAACTAAGAAGGGTGGAGAGGAGGGAGGAGGGATCAAAAATTACCTATCAGGTACAATGTACAACATTCAGGGGACAGGTACACTAAAAGCCCTGACTTCACCATTATATGATCTATCTATGTAACAAAAATCACATGTACCCTCTAAATCTATTGAAATAATAAAAAAGAAAAGTGCTGGACTAAATATACTCCCAGGACTATATTACCCAACATGCCATCATACAGATAACTGCTTTTTAAATATGTTCTTATAGGGAATTTATTCCATAGAAAAACTTGCTTGTATTTACATTAGATAAACACGGTGGAAAAATACTTTTTTAAGAAACCTATTACACGATCAATTTTATTAGGAATAATTTCAATGCAATTCACCAGAAACTTCTTGAACACTTCCTAGTTATATGCTCAATGGCAGAGATCATATTTTCCTCATCTGCGAATCCTCAATATTTAGCTAATGCCAGAGATAAAAGAGCTAAGTATTGCTGGACAAAAAATCTGTATCTACCATAATACAGACTATCTATTATTAATTCCGAGGCAAATGATTCTTAAAGAAAAAAGAACCAATTTCTTATGATTACTTTTTTGCTTAAGCCTAAAAAAACCTCACATATTCCTATAGTGAAAATTAAACCAGCTTGGTTATTCACTTTGTAACCATATAGAATCTCACCACCTCCTTGTATTAAAGTGGTTCTATATTATTTTACTTACCCACAGTTTCTACATAACTTTGAAGCCAAGGAAAATGCATTCCTGTACCAGAGAGCACGGACATTTTCACCTGGTCATCCTTTGTCACAGGCCTTGCCAATTCTTCACTGAAATCACTCATACCTACTACAAACAGAAAATACCAGTTACTTTCTGTACATCTTAACCTACAGGCTTTTGAGTTGTAAACAGCCATCTTTTAATCTGATAAATACCATTTGATCAGCAAAATTCATTACACCTGGTAGCTCCTTTAAAGTGAAAAATGATTTTAAGTCAGCAGCAGCCAAAATAAATGATCCATTAAAAAAAAAGACTGACTCATTACTATGTTTCAAGTGCATAAAAAGATAAATAAGATATTGCCCTCTAAAAAAAAAATTAAAACCTCACATCTAGAGGAAGAAACAGCAAAATGCACAACAGCAAAATAATATGACAAGTACAATACAAATAGGACGAACAGCTAATATTTATTGGGCCCTTACTATGTACCAGGCATAAACATGATATAATTTAATCCCCAAGGCAATCCTGCGGTGGGTACTATTATTTTCTTCCATGTTAACGTTGAAAAAACTGAGGGGCTTAGTGAAATTATGTAACCTGCCTAACGTCATAGAAAAGCTGAGGACAACATTCTAGGAAACAGATCACCAAACTACTTGGCGTGACTTGAATTCGAGTGTGGAGGAGGTGGAACGAAAGCAGTTAGACCTGACGGTGGAAAACGAATCTAGAAAGATAGCTATTAACGCCAAGCTGGATTTGGACTTAATCCTCAAAATGCTCGGGGTCCTTCTCCCTCATTTCCCATATAAAATCGAATATTCGTGCTGCTAATAAAACCTCCCAAAATTTCTCCAATTTTTCTTCTTCTCTGCAATCCTACAGCACTACCCTAGGTTCAGGACATCTTTAAACTCTGTCCAGATTACTGCACTAGCTCTCTAAATAGCTACCGTGCCTCAGATTTTGTTTCTCCATATTAGAGACACTGCAAGCCTTTTAAAATCCAATTTTGTGGTTAGAAGCATGAACTTGAAATCACACTTGAATTTGAACCCGACCCACCACCATGTAGTTTGAGGGGTAGTTACGCACATCCTCCTTTTCCCTCAAAGACCCAAATTAGCGTCAGGCAGTTACCATGGTAACCAAAGCTTCTCCACACCCTCCCGCTCGGTCTCAGGATCCAACGTTTCAGGGCATGAGGAGAAAATACCAGAAGCAGAACACAGATGAATCCTAGCACACTTTCCTGTTCCACTGAACGCAGGAACCAAGGACGATACCCGCGGCACTTACCTGCCTAAAGCCAGAGCTCCCCGGTAAAGCTAAGTTCAGTTTTCTGACTCCGGAACACGTGAATACACCCTCACCGGAAGCAGAGTTAGAGAGCGCTTTGTGTGAGCATGCGCAAAACCCGCCTTCCGTGCTCCGGCAGTGCGCAGACGCAACCCCACCTCTAACTCCTCCTTCGACGGTGGGGTTGTTGTTGGCCTCGCCTCGACCCCGGAAGTGATTCCGGAAGTGACCCAGGAAGTGAAAGTAGACTGCCTCTCTCCCATTGGTTTGGTCCGGGTGTTACAGTTTAGTTTGTGGGATACTTCCATTGCAAATGGAAATTGGGGCAAGGGGTTGGCGGCTGGACCAAGGGAGCAGTCAAAAGAACAGGCACCGTACCCGAGAAAGTAACTGTACAATGGGCACTGGGTTTCTGCTAGGCTCACAGGCGCACTGCGCGAGCGGAGGCGTGGCTGATAGCTCTGGCAAAATAAATCCGTGCATAGCCTTTTAATTGCTTCCTTGAAAGTTCTTTTCTCCTTTATTACAGTGTTAGCTTTGGATTTCATTGACTCAACTGCCTTCTCCACAATTTGGGCAAGAATCTCTTTTTCCTTCTCAGCGAAGTTTGCTGTATTTACCTGTCTGGGGTCAACTCTCATGAGGAACATTGACAAACATGAAAAAGAAGTCGAACGTAAGATGGGTAAAATCATGTGAAATGAATGACAGTTGAGGGGTTCTAGGGAAGATGACTCTCGAAAAGGGTCAGAGACCCTTCACCTTTCTGATTATGAAGTTCACCTGTGCTTTGCTCTCGGAGATTACAATCATGTTCTGCCTGTTCATCAATGCCTGGAAACAATTACTTTAAGTAGTTTTTCAGTTTTAGACTCTTTTGTGATAGGAAGGTAAGTCCAGTAGCAGTAAACTCTGTCATGGCTCAAAGTAGAAGTACTAAATTCCTTGTATCTTTGTCCATCAATCGTGATGGAGAGCCAGCCGGTCGTGGTGGCTCAAGCCTGTAATCCCAGCACTCTGGGAGGCCTACGAGGGAGGATTGCTTAAGGCCAGAAGTTTGAGACCAGCCTGAGCAAGAGGAGACCCCATCTCTACAAAAAGTAGAAAAGTTGGGCATGGTGGTGCGTGCCTGTAGTCCCAGGTACTCAGGAGGCTTAGGCAGGAGGTTTGCTTGAGCCAGGAGGTTTGCTTGAGCCAGGAGGTTTGCTTGAGCCAGGAGTTTGAGGTTGCACTGCGCTATCATAATGCCACTGCACCCTAGCCTGGGCAACAGAGTGAGACCCTGTCTCAAAAAACAAAAACAACAAAAAACAAACAAAAATAGTGATGGAGACACTCACTGAACAGGCCAAATTACATAGAAACTCTGTAATGTGTCACAGATTCAACAACAAATTCATTTTCCATAGAACCCAAAGTCAACTGAAGGAGTAAATCTCAAAATGGATTTCTGAAAAATAAACTGGCCAAAATTTGTAAATAGTCAGACTTAACTGATTGTATGTCTTACCAATAGCTTCATGAGCATGAAATCTACAATAACTAGAAAAATTAAAGTTAATGGATGGACTCAAAACTTTCCACTACAATCCTACTGAAAGCCTCTTGTGATACTTTATTAAATGATAGTTCTGAAATTATTACAAAATACTAATGAACATAAGTATTCCATTCCAAGATTACATTCTTTCCCGCTATTTTGGAAACCTGTGTTATTATCTTTGGCCCAAAGATTAGATCCACCTTAAAATACCCTAAAAAATACATTTTTTTAAACCTAGTAATAGTGAACTTCATCAGCTTTTTCACCTCATGACACCATGCCAAGATTTATAGTCGTAAATGCACACCTTCTACAGGAAGGAGATACTGGTCCTGACAATTAACAACACCATGATCCCATTTTGTACAACCTAGTCTAGCCATAAAAAGAGAAAAAATGTGCATGTATTCTGCTGACCTTTAATTTACAGTCTACCTCAGAGGTCAGCAAACTTTTTTCTATAAAAAGATAGATAGTAAATATTTTACACTTTGCATGTCATACAGTCTTTGTTGCAACTACTCAATTCTGTTGTTGTAGTACAAAAGCAGCCACAGACAATATGGAAACAAATGAGCATGTCTGTGTTGTAATAAAATTTTATTTATAAAACCAGGTGTCAAGCTGGATTTGGCTCATGGGCCATAGTTTGCTGACCATTGCTCTAAAGTACCAAATAACGTTTATGCTCACAGTGTAAACTCGTCTGAGCTATATACATACATGCATGCATACATACATATATACATAAATATAATTTTAAAGATAGTTATGTTAGTGGTGATTTTTGTGTCCAACGAAATATCTACTAAAAAATAATTACTGATGTCATCATACATCTCAGTCATTAGGATAGTCATCAACTCCACATTGCTTCTGCCGCAGTCTCTAACAATTAGTAGATGTCAATGCCAGGAGTAATTTTGCTGTTCTGCAGTGGAGGAAACTGATTATAATGGCATAAATGAAATCAGCCACTATGAAATGTATGTTTATTTAATTACAATTATCATTCTAATGATTCTACATACTAAGTCTCAACCTTTATTCCCCAAGGTCCTAATTGAGAAACATGTGCTTTCATGAAAACTAAAGAAAAAACCCTCCAAATCCATTCCAAACAGTTCAAATTGTATGGTTTTGACTATTAACACACACAGAAAAACAATGCAACTCATTCAGATTTAAATTTAAGATAAGATAATGCAGAAGCAGGAACAAATGTGGGAATATGGAAGTAGAACAATGTAAGACACCTCTTGGAGGTCAGAAAATATTGTGACACATCCTTTAAGGTGGTATTAGCTTTAAAAAACTGTAAAGCAAACTCAGTTGGATCTACAAGAGCTTTGGTATTTCTTTTGTTTTAGATTTTATGTCGATGTTATAATTTTTTCCTTTGATGAGGGAAACTAAAGAATACAGAATATTTACAACCACAGGTGCTTTGTTAAACTGATCAGATTTTACGAGATGTCTCAAACGCTCCATCTCAAACTGGGAGGGTGGTACCATTCCTACCAAGGGGAGTTTGGAGGAATGTTTATTTTGCTACAATGACTAAGGATGCTACTAAAATTTCACGATCAAGACCAGGGATGTTGTATGTTTGTGCAAACAAGTAACATGCTCTGGTCCTTTCCTTAACTGCCACTGTATTTTCCTATAATTTTGTCTAAAGGGATAAAGGTTTTTAATTTTTTTTTTTTAATTTTTTTCTTTACAACTCCAGGGTTACATATAAAGGGATAAGGGTTTTTGTGTAGTCAAGTTGTTTGACTATCCATTTAAATGTAATTTTTCATTTCTTTATATTAATATTTGTCAAGAATAGTGTGTTTAATATAATTATGAGAAATAATAAAAGCTTGACCAGTGAAGGAGCTTAATGATGACTTATAACCAATACTTTTTGCCTCTAAATATAATGCCTTAAGAAAGCTTATATTTTTTAATTAAAGACTTAAGATTCATCTGAAATGGCAATGAAATTCTCAGATGCTCCAACAAATATCTCAGCCTCTGATTACAAACAAACAAAAACCTGGGGCTTTCGAGATAGCCACTGTCATTCTTTCTCTCTTTTGCAGAAGTTCTAAGAGAGCTTGGCCAAAAATATTTTAAATCCCAAACACAATTTTAAGTTTTGCTTTCCTTTCAAATAAGTGGATATAAAATAATATATAAATATATCATATGAACCTGGTGTTAATGTCCAATCCCTGCCTTCTAGAGCTGTGGCTTTGTTTAAATGTTCCTAAAATATGCTGTAAGTATAAAATACTTATACAAATACACATCAGATATCAAAGACTTCACATGAAATAAAGAATGTAAAATATCTCATTAATAATTTTTATATTGATTATAAATTGAAATGATAATATTTTGGCTAGATTGGGTTAAATAAAATACATTATTAAAATTAAGATCACTTATTTTGTTTTACCTTTTTAAATTACTTCTAGGAAATATAAATTTCATGTGCAGCTGGCATTATATTTCTGTTGGACAGCATTGTTTTAGGAAATTAGTGAGAAATAAGAGAAATATCAGGGTCATGGTTAAATTCTCTATTTAGTCATTTCGGTTCGATGTCATTTATTGAATCTTCTTATGTATTCCCTACCATTTCACATCCCTTGTGGATTTAGATAGGAATGAGCTTTCATACTCATTCTGGAGAACTTATTTTTTCCTGTATGTAATTACTCAGTATCCCCACTTGAGTCCAGTCTTCATAATGGTATTTATTTTTCTGTTTCTGATTTTATAATGCACGCATTAGATAAAGCGCTAGAGACTCAGGAAGTTTGCTTTCTTTCAGTGTGTGATCTCTGACAGGTTGGCTGTGACTGCACGTTATCCTCAAGAACGTATTGTCTCCTTCTCAGCTCTCAATGTCTCCACCAGGAGGCGCTTTTGATCTTCCAAGCACAGCCTGCGAGGCTGTTACTGGCTTTGCTGACTTTTAGCGAAAAGAAAACAGTTTCCAGTGGGGGGTACTATCTGAAAATGTCTGCTTTGTGATGAAGTCATTGATTGGCCAAAACTCCTGTCGCACCATCAACCATCTCTGTTGGCTGTAACAGCCTGGGATTTTGCTATTTAATTATTTAAACAACATAAATGGGCAGTCTTTTTATACATTATCTGATTTGCTTCTCAAAGAAACATTATAAAGTTTTGACCTTAGCCTCAATTTTATAGAGGAGGAATCAGAGACTCAGAAAAGCTCATTGCTTGCCTATGGTCACACAATTAGACTTCTGATTCCTAATTCAGTGCTTTTGACCCATTTCTTACCTCTATTGTTGTCCTGGTGAGGAAGTAATTTGTATCTGAAAACTAAATGGACAAACTGTGGAAACTGAGCTATAAAGGCCACACCCTGGAATCTATTCTGCATTTGTTTCAAAGCACCAAATATTTGACTTCTATGAAAACAGTGCCAAGGTAAATTAGGCAGAACCGGAAACAGGAACTTATGTATACACCTATATATTAGTGGCAATTTCAGATGTTTGAGTTTCTTTGTGCAATAGAAATGGGAAAAATATTTGTCAGGCCAAGACAAATAGTACCTGCTGATAGAAGACTTTGCTTTGGTTATGACTCACTCACAGTAGAACATGCCCTTTGACATGACTTTTTGATTGCGAGGAGGGATTTAACCCTACTAACCATGCCCAAAACAAACGTCCATGCTCCCTAGCTTTCAGAACGGGATACTTGTTTAAATTTCCTCTCATTTATATGATCCCTTTACTTAAAGTCTGATAGCTTTCTATATTTTATTCTATTAAATCTGAATTCTTATGCTTGATTTTCAAGGGTTTTCATAATCTCGCCCATCCTAGGCACCCAAATTTGTCTTCCACTACTCTAATAGAATCCTTTCACCCTAGTAAGGTTAGATTTTCTTACTGTCCATTAAACATATTTGTTTCTGCTATATCTTTTCTTATGTTGTTTTCTTCATTTGCCCTTTCCTCTCTTTTTGGAATCTAAATTCTATATATTCACCAAGGCCCAGCTCAAATCCCACCACCATCACTTACTTTCCTTCTTCTTTTAACTCGTCAGTGCTCAGAATTTGTACCAAAACACATTTGAGCACTTTTGTGTGGCAGGACAGGGTTCTGTACAGCCCCCGACTCCTTACTTTGACTGAGAGAGGTAACTGATGCTAGCAAGAGAGGTCTGTTTACCTTTTAGGAGTAGTCACTCTGACGAATATAATGAGGATCCAGAGTCATCCTCTCCTTTCAGGGATGGAGTCAAAATTGGGGCTCCTTGGGCACAGGGGTAAAGGTAGCCCTACCTCCTAGACCCTGGCCACAAAGGGTGACACTGGACACACAAAAAAGCCAGAACTCTGGGAAGAGGGAAGAAAGGAAAGAGACCTCAGGATGCCCAGCAGGAAAAGATATGGTACAGGCTGACCAGAAAGAATAAAGATATGTATGTATGTTGTTTTTCTGACTCACTATATTGTGACCAATAACAGTGTTTCTATTTTTACTAAGACCTTTACCAGGATTTACCTGGTTTATAATGCTTCAGTTATTTATAAGGATAGCCAAATCTTATCTCTTTCTGCCTAATATCATAAATTTTCCCCATATAAGTTATTGGGCAACTCTATTTTGGTACAAATGATATTAAGAATTTAAATTGTACAGTTTTATGCATGGTGACCCATTCACATGCACCTGAAACCACCACCACCACCGAGATGAGCAGTGTCCCCATCACCCCCAGTTTCTTCGTACCAAGCCCTTCCTTACCAGGCCTTCTTTTCCCTTCACCAGGCAACAACTGATCTGGGTTCTGTCATTATAAATCAGTTCGAATTTTCTAATATTTTATATAACTGAAATTATACAGTATGTACTGTTTTTTGTATGGTTTATTTCACTCAAAATCTCCCTGTTGTTGCTAGTACCAATAGTTCCTTATTATTGCTGAGTAGTATTCCTAAATTTATTATCTGTTTATCTGTTGACAGACAGATGTTTTTGACTATGACAAATGAAGCTACTATGAATGTTTATGAAAGTTATGAACGTTTATGTATAAGACTTAGTGTGGACCATACTTTTATTTCTATTTCTTTTATGCCTAGGAGTGGAAAGACTGGATTCATGTGATAGATGTGGTTTAATTTTTAAAGAAACTGTCAAAGTGTTTTCCAAAGTGGTTGTAAATTATAGTCATCAGTGTAATGATTGATCGATTGTCTTTATCCTTGTCAACACTTGTTATGATTGGTCTTTTTTAACTTTAGCCATTTGGTAAATGTGTCATAATATTGTGGCTTTGATTTGCATTTCACTAATGGCTAATGATGTTGAGTATCTTTTCTTGTACATATTTGCCATATGTGTATCTACTTTGGTGAAGTGTCTGTCTATTCAAATCCCATTTTTTGCCCATTTTTTCAAATTGAGTTTCTTACTAATAAGTTGTAAGAATTATTTATATATTCTAGATGCAATTCCTTTGTTGGATATATGTTTTGCAAATACTTTCTCCTACTCCATGGCTTACATTTCCATTTTCATAATAATGAATGTAGAAATGAGAACAAAAGTTATTATTTTAAGTCCAATTGATTGCTTTACTTCTTTTAGAGTTTGTGCTTTTTGTGTGTATCATTATTTCATTTATTTTGTATTCTCATTGTATTGATAGACCACATCTTATCTATTAACCCATCAGTTGGATAGACACTTGGGTTATTTCCATTTTTGGCTATTATGAATAATGTTGTAATGAGCATTTGTGGACAAGATTTTGTGTAGATGCATGTTTTCATTGCTTTTGGTTGTATACCTAGGAGTGGAATTATTATGTCATATGGTAACTCTATGTTTAACTTCTTGAGGAACTGCCAGACTGTTTTCCAAAGTGGCTGCACCATTTGATATTTCTGCCAGCAGTGTTTGGGAGTTTCCATTTCTCCACATCTTTGCCAACACCTGTTATTATCTTTTTGATTATAGTCATCCTAGTGGGTATCAAGTAGTATCTCATTATGGTTTTGATTTATACTTCTCTACTAACTGATGATGTTGAGATGTTTTGCTGTTGGATATTTTCCTTGGAGAAATGTTTGTTCAAATCCTTTGCCTATCTTCTAATTAGGTTATTTATCTTTTTATTATTGAGTTGTAAGAGTTCCTTATGTATTCTAGATATGAGTCCCTTATCAGATGTATGAATTGCAAATATTTTCTTCTGTCCTGTGTGACTATCTTTTCATTTTCTTGATGGTATGCTTTGAAGCACAGAAGTTTTAAATTTGATGAAGTCCAATGTATCATTCTCTTCTTTTGTTGCTTGCGCTTTTGGTGTCATACCCAAGAAACCATTGTCTGCTCCCAGATTTACCTGTATTTTTTCTTCTAAGAGTTTTATGGTTTTAGCACTTACATTTAGGTCTGTGATCCATTTTGAGATAATTTTTTATGTGGCATGAGGTAGGATTCAACTCAGTTTTTCTTTGCATGTGGATATCCAGTTTACCTGGCACCATTTGTTAAAAAGATTTCACCTCATCTTTGAAAGATATTTTCACTCGATATACAAGTATAGGGTGTCAGTGTTTTATTTTCTTTCTTCTCGCTTGCGTGTTTCTGAAAAGAAGTCTCCTGTCATTTTATCTTTGCTCTTCTGTACATATGGTATATGTTTTCTCTAGATGCTTTTCAAATGTTTTCCTTACCACTGGTTTTAAACAGTTTGATGTGCATTGGTGTCATTTTCTTCCTATTTCTTGCGCTTGGGGGTTGTTGAGCTTCTTGAATCTGAGTCTACATCAAATTTGGAACACTTTCATTCATTATTCAAACATATTTTCTATCACTTTATCTTCTTCGGGGACTCAAATTACATGTATATTGGGTTGGTTGAAGTTGTGCATACTGATGTTCTGTTTATTTCCTTCAATATCTTTTTTCTCTGTGTTTCATATTTGAGAGTTTATATCACTACATCTTCAAGCTCACTAATATCTTCTTCTGCAGTGTCTGGTCTGCTATTAATCCCACCCAGTGTATTTTTCATTTCAGCCATTTGTTTTTTTCACCTCTCTAAGTTTGAGTTAGATCATTTTCATATCTTTTTTGTTTCTCCTTTACATGCTTATGTTTTCCTATAGCACCTTGAATATATGGTCTATAACTATGTTAATGTCCTCGTATAATAATCGCACCATTAGTGTCATTTCTATTAGTTTCTAATGATTGATTTTTCTTTTCATTATGGGTTGTACTTTCCTCCTTCTTTGCATGCCTCATAATTTTTTACTGGATTTCAAACATTATTAATTTACTTTGTTGAGTGCTGGATATTTTCGTATTCTTTTAAATATTCTTAAGCCTTGTTCTAGAATGCAGTTAATTTACTTGGAAACGTTTTGATTTTTTCAAGGCTTGCTTTTAACCTTTGTTAGGCAGGACCAGAATCACCTTTAATCTTGGGCTAATTTTTCCCCTTTACTGAATACTCTACCTAATGATCTGTTTATCACAGATTTTTTCATTCTGGCTGGTGGTAATACAAATTGTTCTCCATGCCAACAATTGCTCCCCCTATTCCTCCCTGGTGTTCTTTCCCTGGCCTCAGGTTGTTCCGCAGATACAAATGCTTATTGTTACTCAGCTGAAGACTTAAGGGGAATCCTCTGTAGATCTCTGGGGCTCTCTGCCTATACAGTTCTCTCCTCTCCATGCAGCTTTCTTCTCTCTTGTACTCTGTCCTGCAAATTCTAGCTGCATGGGCTCCCCCGAACTTTCAAATCTGTCTCTTTAACTCAAGAAGATTTCCTATTTGAGTTTCCCTTCCCTGGCTGTGGCCTGGAAACTCTCTCCAGGGAATAAGCTGGGGCAATCACAGCATTCATCTCATATGCTCAACTTTATCTTAGGGATTGCTGCTCCATATTGCTTTATTGTCCAGTGTCTGAAAACTGTTGTTTCATATATTTTGTCCAGTTTTTTAGATGTTTAATGGGAAAAGGTAAATCTTGTCCGTTATCCCATACAGGTGTGGGGAACCTGTGGCCTCAAGGCCACATGTGGCCCTCTAGATCCCTAAGTGCAGCCCCTGGACTGAATCTGAACTTCACAGAATAAATCCCTTTATTAAAAGGATTTGTTCTGTAAAATTTGGATTCGGTCAAAAGGCCACACTCAAGGATCCAGAAGGCCACATGTAGCCCCAAGGCTGCAGGTTAAGGTTTACAATGAGACATGCTATCAGGCTGCCTTCTATTTGTCTCCAATATATTTGTCTTGTTTTCTCATTTTGACTGCAAACTCCCTGAGATCAGAAACCCTCCATATCTTCCATTTCTATGTCTCCTCCACCCCAAACTAATTTACTTCTAACTCTTACTCAGCCCCTACCCAGTGAAAATTCCATTTGAGGTGTTAACAAATAATATACTTGGGATTATAGTTTATGTTAAGCATCAATGCCACATATTCAAATGCTATGAGTAAAAAAGAAAGCTGATTCACTCACTAGTTACATATATGTTGGTAGGAAGAGCTACCACCAGCACCTTCATTGTAATGAGCTGAGAAATTTTTTTGACTATCCACCAGGCTTGTCAATATCTTTTTAGGGGAATACTTTTTAAAAAGAATGCAGATAAATCAAAACTCTGGAAAATCTACAAACTAAGTAGCCAGTTCTTCAGTAATTAAGATTCTGGACTTTCCTATAAAAGTGCACCTGAATATTAATCAGGGTGAATATAAGAAAAGTAATATTCCATTAGGACATTTTGGAATTTTGCTTTTTCCACCAATGAATTGTTATTGATTCTAGTCTAAATAGAAACAAGAAAAATTAAAATCACTTTTTGTTATCTGCTTTAAGATCTGGCGGTAGGTATGTAGTAAAAAAGTACAGTGCTATTTCATCCACTCCCTCTGCAATAAACATGCCTTCATTCAGCAACAGATATGTTCCAGGTTCTGTTTCTGGTGTCCAGGATGCCGCTGAGGGGAAGGCAAAATGCCTTGTTCTCGTGTCATATTCCCTCTCTGTGCTATCTATATATGGAGGCTTTGTTAAGGTTAATAGTGTAATATATTTATAATATGTGAGGAATCATGGGTTCACTCAACAAATCATTTATTGAGTTCCTCATTACATTCCAGACATTTTCCTAGGCACTAATGTTATAGTAGTGAACAAAACAAACAAATTCCCTGCTTCCATGGGGCTTATATTTGAGGTGGGAGGCAGTCAAACAGATAAATGTAAGGTAGGTGGTAAGTGCTCTAAAGAAAAAGGAAGCGGGGTAGATAGTCATAGGAGGGAGTTCTATTTTATGTACAGTGGTTAGGGAAGGCTTTGCTTGTTAGATACCACACTGTTACAGAGACATGATGAAGTGAGGGAACTAGTTAGACAGACAGACTAACTAGTCTAACTAGTAGACTATTTGGAGAATTATTCCAGGTTGAGGGAAAATTGCAAGTGTAAATTTAAGAATGGGCTTGGGTCCGGGCGCAGTGGCTCACGCCTGTAATCCTAGCTCTCTGGGAGGCCGAGGCAGGAGGATTGTTTGAGCTCAGGAGTTTGAAACCAGCCTGAGCAAGAGCGAGACCCCGTCTCTACTAAAAATAGAAAGAAATTAACTGGACAACTAAAAATACATAGAAAAAATTAGCCGGGCATGGTGGTGCATGCCTGTAGTCCCAGCTACTCGGGAGGCTGAGGCAGAAGGATTGCTTGAGCCCAGGAGTTTGAGGTTGCTGTGAGCTAGGCTGACACCACGGCGCTCTAGCCCGGGCAACACAGTGAAACTCTGTCTCCAAAAAAAAAAAAAAGAAAAGAATGGGCTTGGTCTATTTGAGTGGAACTACCAGAGCAAGGGAAGACTGTTAGGAAACGGGGGTAAGAGAGAAGAGAAGTAAAATTAAATAAGACAGTGCAGTCCATAATAAAGTCATTGCATTCTACTTGGAAATGGGAAGCCACAGGAAGGTTTGGAGCAGAGGAGGGACAAGACCAAATTTACATTATAAAACTGTCGCCTGTAACCTAGCACTCTGGGAGGCCAAGGCCAGCGGATGGATGGATGGATCGTTTGAGCTCAGGAGTTCAAGACCAGCCTGAGCAAGAGCGAGATCCCCCGTCTCTATTTAAAAAAAAAAAAAAAAAAAAAAAAAAAACCTGTCGCTGTAGCTGCTATTGAGACAATAGATTTGGGGAGGGTAGGAGCAGAAGCAAGAACAATGAGAAGGCTATTTCGGTCATTCAGGTAAGAGAAGATGGTGGCTTCACCTGCACTGCTGGCATAGGAGATGGGGAGAAGTGGTCAGATTCTGGATGTATTTCAAATGTTTATGCTGCGTAAAAGAAGTCAGACAAAAAAAGAATATATACTGTATGATTTCATTGATATCAAATTCTAGAATATGCAAACCCACCTATAAAGACAGAAGGTCGTAAAAATGCAGCTGGGAGAGCAGAGGGATTACAGAGGAACATAAGAACTCTTTTGGAGATAATGGATATGTTAATTATCTTGATTGTGGGGATGGTCTCATGGGTGCATATGTATGTCAAAACATCAAATTGTACACTTTAAACATGTGCATTTTATTATAGGCCAATTATACTTCAATAAAGCTATTAAAGACATGGGATTGTCTCATGGATTGGTCTTGGGGTGTGAGAGAAAAGAGATTAAGGATGGTTTGAAGCTTTTGGATTCAGCACTTGGAAAACAAGAATCAAATTGTCATTCCTATTCCTATCTGAGATGGGGAAGATTGAAAGGAGCAGAGTTTGAGAGGAAAAAATAGTTAGGTTTTCAACATATTAGGCTAGAGATGCCTATTATTTAAAAAAAGATTTAAAAAAAGAATACCTAGAAAAGAAATGAATGAATGGCACTACAATTTGGAGGGAGAGTGCCTGTCTATGACTTTACCTACAGTATATTCTTTCCAGACAGCATTGGAATGACACTGGACCAACGGGACCTCTCATGGCTCCCGCAGACAAAAATTTGTGAGCATATTTACCAACTTTTTATTCAATGTTATGGTTTGCATAGATGGGCCACATTCTTTCCTTTTGCTTTTAAAGAATACAACTAGTTTGGGAAACTAACTGATGGGTTTGTTGTTCAAGGTTGATGAATAACCTTGACAGAGACCGCAGTGAGAAGCCTCTGGACACCAGCGCAAAGTGCTGTAACCAGGGCCAGAGCATTGCAGCCACTCTTCCCTGGGCTGACTTGATCGTGCCCTTTTTTAAAAAATTTCACATAAAGATAATCCAATTATACTGTGATTTAAATGGGATTTTGCCCCCCTAGCCAGAAAGAAAGTACAAAAATTACTTGTTGCCTGATGGAGGCTTTACGGGGCTATGATTAAAAGGGAGGTTACCTCCCAGGTGTGAATCTTAGCTCCATCACTCACTAGGTGTGTGAATGCCTTCATTTACTCATCTCTAAAATGGGGTTTGTAATAGTACCTACTCAGAGGTACTATTGAAGATTAAATGAATTGATATGTATAAAGACCTTAGAATAACAACTAAGCATAAAGAAAGCACTCAATAGGCCGGGCGCGGTGGCTCATGCCTGTAATCCTAGCACTCTGGGAGGCCGAGGCGGGTGGATCGTTTGAGCTCAGGAGTTTGAGACCAGCCTGAAGAAGAGCGAGACCCCGTCTCTACCAAAAATGGGAAGAAATTAATTGGACAGCTAAAAATATATAGAGAAAAAATTAGCCAGGCATGGTGGTGCATGCCTGTAGTCCCAGCTACTCGGGAGGCTGAGGCAGAAGGATTGCTTGAGCCCAGGAGTTTGAGATTGCTGTGAGCTAGGCTGATGCCACAGCCGGGCAAGAGTGAGACTCTGTCTCAAAAAAAAAAAAAAAAAAAAAGAAGGCACTCAATAAATGTTAGCTGCTATTAACTAGCTTTCCCTACTCTTGACATTTATTCTTTAGTTCTTTTTTTGTCAGTTGATTCTCACTAAGTTGTGGACATCTTTACACAGGGCCAGACATTCTGTCTTTGACTCCCATCCTCTCCCACACCCCCCTAGTGCTTTATCCAGTGTCTGGCATGAAATGGTAGCATAAAATGGAAGCTCATCACATTTGTGTTGAATTAAATTACTTCTTCCCTCTGGATATAGATCTAGAAATCTCAAGATCTCAGCCCCAGGACCATTATCCACCTCTATCTCCCCTTCTCCCCCCTTAAAGACCGAGCAGGCCACAGGCTGTAATCTACACCCTCAGCCCACCACTGCGCTCACCTCTCCTCTTTCTAATCTGATGGGATCATGGGATGGGGCCCCAAGGAACCCCTGGAGTCTGAAGGGCAGGGAGCCTGGAACCAGAGTCTGACAGTGGCAAATTACAGGTGAGATTTCCTAGTTCGTAAAAGGAAGGACCACACCAAGAATAGGGGGCGGTGGGCTGGTTCAGGAGGGATCAGACATCAGACGCTGCGAGAAGGCGCTGGAATGGACCTGTCGGGCGGGATAGCGCAGGGTTGGGGACCCAAGTGCTCAGAGCCGGGTGAACGGCGAATGGAATCGCGCGGAGGTGCGACTGCAGAGGGAGGCGATTGGACGAGGGGGAAGATGTAGAGTCCCGGTTGCCACGGCAGCGCCCGGGAGGAGAAGGCCTGGGAGGAAGGCCGCGCTCGCCGCCCTCCCTCCTCCTGGAGTCCCCGTGTCCCTCCCGGAGGCCCTGCCGACGTGTCAGCCGGGAACGGCTCAAACCTTCGCGGGCGCCGCCCTCCGCGCCCCGCTCCCCGCCCCGCCCCCGCCCCGCCCGCGCCCGCCGGCCTCCCCTCCGCGGCGCGGCCCGGGGACCACAACATGGCTGCGGCGCCGGCGCTGCTGCTCTGGCTGCTCGCGGCCGGGGCGCCGTGGCGGGTGCGGGGCCTGCGGGACCCGGGCGCGGGCCGGCGCTTCTCGGAGCAGAAGCTGTGCGCGGACGGCGAGTGCAGCAGTGAGTGCGGGCGGAGCGCGGGGTGGGCGAGCCCTGGGTCCCTGCGTCTGTCGCTGCGGCTGTGCGGGCGCCCGGGCCGGCCGCCCCGACCTGGGGGCTGCGCCTCCCACTTGTTGCAGCGTTTTATTTTTCCCTGCCGAAGCGGGGGCTGGGTGGGGTGCCCCGGTGTCCTCAGGGGCGGCTCGCAGCGTCCCCATCCCCGGATCGGCTTGGGCTCCCCGGGTAGACCAGGCTGCGCGCCGCGCTGTGCCGCCCCCGCCGCAGGGACCGGGGTCGCGGGACCCGGCAGCCGCTCTGCGGGCCGGGCGGGCGTCCTAGCGGAGGCTGCGCGGCGGTGGGCTCCTACGCCAAGCTCCCTTGGCGCTACCTCCGCCCTCGTGCTTCCCAGGTTGGGCCTCGCGCCCGGGTTTGAACAGGGTTGGAGTTTAGGTTCGGGACGAGCCCCGAGTCCAGGCGCGCGGTGTGCTCCGGGGTCTCCGCCGGGCATCTGCTCAGCCCCGTCATCTCCGTGCACGGGCGCTTCTCTGCAGACCGCCAGGCAGGGCAGCGCGAGGGCCGCAATCTTTCGCTCTCGAAAGAGGCCAGAGGTCTCCTGGGACTAGCAGCCTGTTCTGTGCCCAGGAAGCGGAATTTCTCCCCGGTCCGGGCTTTGAACTGGGCGATGGAAGCTAAAGCCTAGACCAGCTTTAGCCTTAGCTATTTGTGTTGTTGGAACCTCTTCCTATGTGTTTGTCTGGCCAGGGCCATTCTTATGGCCTCCTGCCTGTCTCACATAACCTTGTAACTTACTGACAACCGCAGGTTGTTCATAAATTGTAAGCAATAGATAGAGAAAAACATTCTAAAAAGGCCAAGAAGCCTACAGTTCAGCTACTTATGTTCAAATTGGTGTTCTCAAAAACAAATTTCATAATTCGAAGCGTTTGTATCAATACAACATCATTAAAGAAAAGAAAGGAGATGATCTCTAATTTGTGTTAAGCCATTCCTGGAGGTAACCAACCGTATGGCTGATGTAAATAAACACTGCAAAAGCAGAGCAACTGCCATGATTTTTCCCTTCAGTTTTCTGGGAGTAAAACCAAGTATTTATCCATTTGCTATTAGATATGGCAAAATATTTGCTATTCTTTGTTTTTGAGCACTGACCTACCTGGGTTCTTCAAAACAAGTTACCTGGAGAATCACATCACTGATGCTTCCCTAGTACTGAGACATGGTGTTAAAAGAGCTCAGTTGTTACGTAACTTGAGAAATGGTGTGTATCCAAACAGGTGTAACCAAACACAACAGGTAAGAGCAGGCGCAAGGTGTGGGTCTGTGTTGTGTTTATTAAGGTGTGTGTGTAAGAGGTCTTGTGTGCTTTTCAACTAGCTGTTCCACAGTGAGCATTATGTTGTCATCTGATGTATTATTACAAATTCTCAATGATCCCTTCTAGGGGAGCAAGGAAACATTGCCAGTCCCAATTCTGATGGAATTCCCAACCTTAAATTGCCCATCACCTTCAACCTTCCTCTCACCCAATTGTATGTGAATTAGGAAGCTGACATATTTGAAAATAATCAGATTTTAGTTTTGGAAAACAAATAACCCTCTCTAAATCTATATGGTCTTTTCTCCAAGATGTATTTAAAGATATGTCTTTATGCATTTTATTGCTAATTGGCTTTTAGAAAAAGTGTTATTTCCATTTCATCTTTCTTCGTTTTTCTTATTCAAATGCACTTACTGTCCATTTCATCTTACATCAGAAACTGTATTTCGTCAACGAAAAGAAAAATACTGCTTCTACCAGTTTCTAGATCTAGTGTGATTTAAGTCCTGCATTTTAAAAGCATGAAGGTAACCAGTACTGACCTATTCTCATAGCTCTGCTTGGTCCCCGCTACATGAGATATCCACTTTTTATTTTGTTTATAGAAAAATATAAATATGGGTATTTTTCCTTTGTTTTGAAACCTTCTTAATGTTGGATTCAGTCAACATTATTTACTTTCAGAAAATATTGCCTTATTATGTGATTGAATCAATAATAGAGTATGACAGATATCCTTGCCCATTAATTTATGTACGGAGAAAACAACTTGGCTGCAGATGAAATTGACAGTGTTTACTGCTGCATAGTAGCAGTTACAGCCACTTAAGGTTATGCCTTTTAGTGCTTAGTTCAAGTTAATTGACCCCCTGGGGGTTCCTGGGTACTTTTCCCAGTTCCCTATGTTACCTCTGCATGCAGCCATGATTATGCTAGTCAGCACCTGTGCTTGAATTTACCCACTTGCAAAATGAAGCTTTTCATGATTATGAAACAGAAAAGATTGAGGACTAGAAGGTTGGAGAGGGAGCCAAGAGTTTCAAGAGTTTCGCTTGAGAATAGCCATGTGTGGTGGTAGACACATTTGCTTTTTGTTTCTCTGTATTATCCGTAGAGAAAAGTAGGGATGTTTCCCTTTCTCCTGTCTACTTGCAGGGGATGTTGTGATTTATAGCAACAAAGCTCTAAGGATTTTAGGTACTTTGAACATAGAAATTAAAAGTGCTTCCAGAGAATACTGGAAAAACTTGATTGTTATTTACAGTGGAATTCTTATATTTCCTGATAAGTCAATATGGATTGTGAAGCTGAATCTGGTATCTGTTTTTTGTTTTTCCTATATATATACAGTGTTAATGTACCGGGGTGAGGCTCTAGAAGATTTCACAGGCCCAGATTGTCGTTTTGTGAATTTTAAAAAAGGTGACCCTGTATATGTCTACTATAAATTGGCAGGGAGAGGGCCTGAAGTTTGGGCTGGAAGTGTAAGTACAATTTTTACATACTTTATTTGCTTACTTTCTATTGGCTTGTTTAGCACTGGAGATTTAAATGTGTTTTCTTAGAGTCTTTGATGGGGTTAACATGTCTTCTTTCCTAGACTATGAAAAAAGAAGATGGCCCTGTGTCCCTAGCAGGCCTTGGGCCTGCAGACAGCAGGGGCTCAGCAGAGGTTTCTGAAACAACTGAACCGAGTCTAGCTATTGCCCCTGAGCATCAGCTTCTAGGATGCTCCATACATATTAAAGGTTGAAATGGTGAAAACCTGAATATTCGTTGACCTCCTTGCTTTAAAATGGAAGGATTCATGGGAATTAGACTAAATCTCGTAAACTATGTGTGAGATACTGTTTCAGGCATGCGAGTTTAAAGTTGATTGTTTGTGTATTTCCTTTCTTCTATATTATTATTTACGAAAAAGTGGCAGTCTTGGGAACAGTTAATAATCTCTGCTGTTATTAGTCTGTTAAAAAACCAAAAATATTGTGTTTACTGTGTGCTTTCTTGTTTGTTTTTTTGTTTGCAACTTTTGGGTGTTCCTTTTTCTGACTTTCAGCCATCTGTGTCTGGAGGTTCTCCCAGGGGCTCTATTTCTAGCCAGTTTTATGGGTGCTCTGATATCAGACATGGCAGTCTATCCCTGCATCATGCTTTGATGTTTTTAATGAGGAGATTCATTAGAAATAACCTGATTGAGAGGCTAATCTTATGAGTTATTGTCCTTTCCTTGTTAGAGAGTGTGATGTGTGGACTGTTTATCTACTTAAAGTAGTAAGATCCTTGATGTCCTTAGGATTGTCCCAACTTAGAGAAATACCCAGTCCCAACTGTGAAAACTTTCACTCTCAATAAAACACCAAGTGAACAAACAGCAGAAAATAAGGCGCCAAAAATCCCTTTGGGAAAAACAGATTCATTTTGTTAGTATTCCAGATTCCTAGGGAGCAATCTTGAGAAACGGCAGCTGGTCAAGTGCAAACCTTACTCCATACAAAGAAGAATCTATTCTGTTTCTCTCAAGTCTACCAAATGAGATTTCCTGATAATCTTTATCTTGGAAATGTTTTTCCACATACTTAGGCTACATTTTTCATAGAGCAGTTAAGTTCTTTTCCCTTTCCTCATCTTTGAGCATTTGGATAAAATGAACTTGACTTAAGGCTTTCCCTCCTGCCACACGTTTGCTCATGACCATATTTGCCTCTGGATAGCCCGTCAGTCTTTCTGGGTCATAGCCCTCATCCTGCCTTCTCAGGGAATGCTGCCTTCATCACCCCATCAGAAGGGATCTTTGCTGTCTGATAATTGTTCAGGTGGCACTTTGTTTGCACTGCTCACGTGGCGTTTGTTTTACTGTTTTGTAATTGCAGTTAGTTTGTGTACCGTGTTGGCTCATACAAAGTCAAAAATTCTTTAAAGGAAGGGCCCACGTCTCTTTCGTCTTCCTTCTGAGTATTTCCTTACAGGGCAGTGGCACTTACTTACATCTGTCCTGATGCAGAATTTGTTCTCTTGAGGCAATACTCTTCCTCCCCCCACCACACAAATCAAATCAACAGTACCTTGGCAAGGATGGTATACGGAAGCAAAGTTAGACATAAAGATTACTTTAGTCATGTGGGCCCATGATTCTGCAGCTTTTTGTTTGTCAGATTGTAAGAAATAAGATACCACCCAGTATATAAATATGGAGTTTTTGTATGACCTATGGTCTCAGTTGACAAAGATTAAGCAAAGATAAATTTATAGTATTTCTTTTCATCATATATCTCTGATTTCTTTCCCTTTTCCCAATTCTCCCTTAATAACATTTCCTCATAAGGGAAAAGTATATTTTCCCTCAGTCTCCCCTCTCATTTCATGAACCTTATACTTAGGATATTAAAAACTCACTCTCCTTAGCTTTCAAAATGATTCTTCTTTCTATTTCTTAGTTTTCATTCTGCAATCTTTTTGATTTCTTAGAGTTTCAGACTTTTTCTGTCAATAATGCAGGTTTTAGTTGCCCTGTCTTATCTAATCTTCATAGCAGTATTCTACTACTAGAACTGGCTTTCAGATAGTTTCCAAATGTAACAAGAGCACTTGTGAATGGGGATATTTTACAAATTAGTGATAAGATGGCCTTTTGTTCTTTTTGTGCATTTTATTTACATGTCAGAGTCCTTTAATGATTGGGAAAAGATCTACAGCTCCCTTTGAGACAGTAGCTACTGTTAGTGCTGAAAATAAATAGGATTATTTTCTGTGGGGGCTTCACTTTGCAAGAAACTGAAGTTTGGTGTGTAGATCAGCATGTATTAATTACATCGTATTTTTATTCTATCCCCAAATACATGTAAAGGTAGTTTTTGAAAAAGCCAGTATAGCACATAATATCAGTAAATACAGTTGACACTTGAACAACACAGGTTTGAACAACAAGGGTCCACCTATGTATGGAATTTTCTCAATAAATATATTGAAAAATTTTTTGGAGATTTGGAAAAACTCACAAACTGGCCTAGAAATATGGAAAAAAATAAGAAAAGGTTATGCCATGAACACATAAAATACATGTAGATAGATACTAGTCTATTTTTATCATTTACTACTATAAAATATACATGTTATTTATTATAAAGAGTTAAAATTCATTAAAACTTACACACATATACATTTGCAGACCATACATGGTGCCATTTGCAGTTGAGAGAAATGTAAACAAATGATGCAATATTAAATCATAACTGCATAAAATTAACCATAGTGCATACTGTATAACTGTAATAATTTTATAGCCATCTCCTGTTGCTATTGCAGTGAGCTCAAGTGTTACTGGTATCTGCTTAAAACACCGTGTGACACTGAGCATCTCCAGGTGAGCAGTTCGTCTCTCCAGTAAATCGTGTATCGCAATAAAAAGTGATCTCTTGCAGTTGTTGTATGTTTCACGTTTAGTGCAATAAGATAAACTTTGAATAACACCATGGGACCCATACAAAGTGCCACTATTGATGCTGGAAGTGCTCCCAAGAAGCCACGAAAAGTCATGGCATTACAAGAAAAAGTCAGTGTGTAATATGTGCTATAGATTGAGGTCCGCAGTTGTAGTTGCCTGCCACTTCAAGATTGATGAATCCAGCATAAGGATCATTATAATAAAAAAGAAATTCATGAAACTGTTGCTGCAGCTACACCAGCAGGCATGAAAACCTTGCACTTTTTGCACAATAAGTTTTTATCTCATATTAAAAATGCAGCTTTTGCGTGGGTGCAGGCTTGCTATAAGAAAGGTATACCTATAGACTCTAATATGATTTGAGAAAAAAACGAAGTTATCATATGGCAACTTAAAGCAAGATGAAGATGAAGGATCTAAAGCTGGAAAATTTAATGCCAGCAAAGGATGGTTTGATAATTTTAGAAAGAGATTTGGCTTTAAAAATGTCAAGACAAGAGGAGAAGCAGCTTCTACCAACTAAGAGGCAGTGGACAAGTTCCCAGACACCATTAAGAAAAGCACTGAGACGAAGAAGAGATATCTGCCTAAACAGGTTTCTAATGCAGACAACAGTGCCCTACTCTGGGAAAAAAAAGTCACAAAGGACATTTAATTAGTAAGGAAGAGAAGGCTTTAAGGCAGGAAGGGATAGGCAAAACTCTACTGTTTTGTGCAAGTACAGTTGGGTTTATGATCAAGACTGTTCTTACCTATATAGCTGCTGACCCCTGAGCCTTGAAGGGAAAAGATCAACATTAGCTGCTAGTCTTTTGGTCACGCAAGAAGCCCTGGACAATGAGAAACCTTTTTCTGGATTGGTTCCATAGATGCTTTGTTCCTAAAGTCAGGAAGTACTTTGCCAGTAAGGGACTGTCTTTTAAAGTTCTGTTCGTATTGGATAATGCCCCTGGCAACCCAGAACCCATGAGTTCAGTATGTAAGGCATCAAAGTGGTCTACTTGTCCCCAAATACAATGTCTCCAATTCAGCCTCTAGATCAGGTTGTTATAAGGTCCTTTAAGGCTTATTACACATGGTACTCTATGGAAAGGTTGTCAACACTATGGAAGAGAACCCAGATAGAGAGTATATCATGAAAATCTGGAAGGATTACAACATTGAAGATACCATCGTTGTCATAGAAAAAGCTGTGGAAGCCATCAAGCCCAAAATAATAAATTCCTGGTGGAGAAAACTGTGTCCAGAAGTTGTGCACGACTTCACAGGATGTATGACAGAGCCAATCAAGGAAATCATGAATGTGATTGTGGATATGGCAAAAAAAGGTGGGGATGCTGGGTTTCAAGATACGGATCTTGGAAAAGTTTAAGAGCTAATGGACACCACACCAGAGGAATTAACAGGAGATGACTCGATGGGAATGAGTGCTTCCAAACCAGTGCTGGACGATGAGGAAGAAGTCACAGAAGAAGCAGCGCCAGAAAACAAATTGACATTAGACAATCTGGCAGAGGGTGTCATTCATTCAGAACTGCTTTTGCTTCTTTTATGGCATGGCCTCTTCTATGATATGGGCACTGACAATAAAGCAAATGGCGGGAGAGGGATTGGTAACATACAGAAACATTTTTAGAGAAATGAAAATCAAAAAAATCAGACAGAAATTACATCGTGTCTCTGTAAAGTTACCTAGAATGTGGCTGCCCCTCCTGCGTCCCCTTCCACCTCCACCACCTCTCCTGCCGCTGCCACCCCTGAGATGGCAAGGCCAACCCCTCCTCTCCTCCTCCTCCTACTCAATGTGAGGATGATGAGCATGAAGACCTTTATGATGATCCACTTCCACTTAATGAGTAGTACATATATTTTCTCTTCCTTATGATTTTCTTAATAACCTTTCTTTTCTCTAGCTTACTTTATTGTAAGAATACAGTATATGATACACATACCACACAAAATAGATGTCGATTGTTTATGGTGGGTGGGGAACCTGTGGCCTTGGGGCCACGTGGTCATCTCGATCCTTAAGTGTGGCCTTTTGTTTTATTTTATTTTATTTATTTATTTTTTTTGAGACAGAGTCTCACTCTCTTGCCTGGGCTAGAGTCCCATGGCATCAGCCTAGCTCACAGCAACCTCAGACTCCTGAGCTCAAGCCATCCTCCCGCCTCGGCCTCCCAGAGTGCTAGGATTACAGGTGTGAGCCACTGCACCCTGCCGAGTGTGGCCTTTTGACTGAATATGGATTTTGCAGAACAAATCCATTTAATGAAAGGATTTGTTCTGTGAAGTTTGGATTTGGTCGAAGGGCCACATTTAGGGATCTGGAGGGCCACATGTGGCCTTGAGGCTGTGGGTTCCCCACCCCTGGAATGGTAGGCTATTAGTAGTTAAGTTTTGGGGGAATCAAAAGTTATATGTAGATTTTTAACTGTGCTCCAACCCCTGTGTTGTTCAAGGGTCAGCTGTATCTGCCTTTTGTTGTAGTGGTGATATATTTCAGAAATTTTATGTTTTTTTTTTACTTATTACAGGGCTGTTGTTAATTGTTTAACAAAGACTTATAAGTACTGGTTTATGAGCAATGCTATGAAATGCACAGGTAAATTCTTACTAGAGGTTATTTGGAATTGCATCTCTAACCAGCTTTGATTTGCACAGTTTAATCATATAATGTACAATAATCTTCTCTTATACAGATCTTTTATCTATTTCTAAGCTCTAACTTTATGTTAGAGCTTTAATGGTTTTAGAAACATTGGCTTAATATTTTGTACTTAATTTTTATTGGAATAATATAATCTCAGTGTAATTGTAATAGCAACTATCTCTCTTTGTTGTATCTACCTACCTATATATTTGTATATTTCCTGTTACTACTAAAAATCTCTCATTTATGTTTCTTATACAGAATTCGATTGATGCTTGTCCATTTTGCCCATTTCTTGTAGGTTGGGCGTATTTTTGGATATTTTCCAAAGGATTTAATCCAGGTAGTCCACGAGTATACCAAAGAAGAGCTACAAGTTCCAACAGATGTAAGTTGCAGATTTCTTTTTTGTTCTTAGTTATAAATTGGCTTATAAAGGAGTACCTCTTAAAAAAAGAAAGAAAAATTTGAAAAGAATTTAAAGGAGATGCTGTCATAATCTGATAGTTATCTAATATATTGAGGCAGATGTTCTTACACAAGCCTGTATACTCTTATACAGGACATTTCTTTGCTCTGGAAAATTAAGAGTTCATTATCTTTGTATTTAGTTATGAAATTTAAGAGTTAAATAATTTCATTTTACAAGCAAAAGGAGAAAGTGTCCTGATTTGAAAACTACTCATTGAATAGCTATTAGACATTTTAAATATATAGAAATCAGGTAAAATTAGTTGAACGCATTTTGCACTGGGCCAGAAATGTAAACTTACAAGGGTTTTCTTATTGACTTCAAGAATCATAGTTATGGCACAAATTTGGAAAAGAGAACCTGAGAGTTTCAGATGAGGTCCAGTCTCACATCTCTAAGGCACTGACTGCAAATTCGATAAAGCATTTATTGTGGTGCCCTGACTTAAAATGGTTTTGTGACTTAAAAGGATTTTGTGTTCTAGAATCCTCATTCCAGCCGATAATTTTCTGGTGTTTTAAAATTTACGGTAATTGATGCCAACCTTCATTTCGAAATTTTGAGTAGCTTTTTGGAGCTTTTTGAGTAGCTTTTTGCTGCAGAGTGTGCAAGCTGCTGGGCTCAGGCAGTTCTTGGATGAGACTGGCAGAATGGATGAAGTCTCAGAGCTATTGCTATTTTTAAAATTCTTGATAATCCCGGAGGCCATAAAGTCAGCCCTGTTGCCTGTTTGGCTTCACTCCCAATGAAGACACTGCCTGCGATATAAGCGTGCGACAGCAGTTCCCTGGTCACGAAGACCCGAACTGTGTCGGCTTCTGTCTTCTTGTTGCACGTCCCACTGCTCGCATCCCTCGGTATTAAGCAGATGGCTCAGGAATGCATGTGATGGAGAGAGGAGATCATTCATCCCTGCTACACTGGACAAGTCTCCCCAGAAGATCGTGAAAGTTTAGTTATGAGAAGAAAATTATCTTTGCTGGTTTTGTAACTTTTCTCTCCCTTTATGACTCTTTGTATGCCAATTTGCTTGCTAGCGGAGGAAAGGAATGTAGATTTATAGACAGTCCTGAGAGCAGATCTTAATGACTGCCTAGAACCTGATTTAGAGTAAGTTATATGCCTCCCTGAATCTTGTTTTCAAGTTGTTCTTGTGGTAATAACAAAGTGGAGAGCCCCTTGACATCATTCTTTGTCCCTTTACATTTTTACTTGCCTTGCACCTTTATCTCAATAAGATGCTTCTTAAGTTGATTTATCTTTCCAAATCCAAAGAAAATATGAGCCAAAAATCGAGCCAGGTGAATCTCCCTGTTTCTAGCTGGGTGTGCAGAGAAGTGTGCTTAGAGAACGTAGCAGTAGAGGAGCTGGCCGGTCTCTCAGCTTCTCCTGGATGGGTTGTTAGGTGATGAGTTCCCAGGACATCAGGCATAGACGTTGGGAGTTAGGGCACCCAATAAATGACACCCCATTTTCCCCCACATGTGCTCAAAACAAATCGAGAAACCCAGGAGTTAGGCAGGTGGAGACCAAAATGTCACCATTATTAACGGATAAAGCTGTTTGGAGAATATGATTCAAGTGTGCAGAAATAACGGCCTTTCTAATGTTGCAGTCTACATAAACAGACTTAGCCAGCCACAGACCGAGCTAGCCAACTGGGGGCCTCCCCAGCGGGGACTGTCTCTATGAAACCAACAGCATGGAGGAACAGAGTATGTGTTTTCCTTCTGGCAGGTCCCAAACAGAAAAGAGGGATGGGGCTGAGGGAATTCACCAACCACATTCCTTCCCTGGGGAAGAGAGAGTGAAGGGAAGCCAGGACTAGTACTTGGGTGGGGACGGTCATCGCCCAAGGTTGACACAAATGCCCCTCTAGAGCCAAACATGAATTGGAGATTATCTCTATCATTAGTATGGCTAAGAGTTTGCTCTTCTGACATTTGGTTAGTGGCACACTAATGTTTTTCTTTCCCTTACAGGAAACAGATTTTGTGTGTTTTGATGGAGGAAGAGATGATTTTGATAATTATAATGTAGAAGAACTTTTAGGGTTTTTGGAATTGTATGATTCTGCAGCTGCAGAGTCTGAGAAAGCTATAGAAGAAACTGAGCATATGGAAAAACCTCCCGAAGTATCTAACGAAAGTGAGGCTGAACCCGTGGAAGCCAACCCAGAGGAAAGCGAAAGTGTGTTCTCAGAGAACACTGAGGATCTCAAGGAACCATTCATGGATCAGAAGAACCACCCCCAGGCAAACAGTCAAGCAGGAAATGCTCAGGGAGAGCAGCCTTCTTTTGAACCTTTTGACGAGATGCTACAGGATAAATTAAAAGTGCCAGAAAGTGAAAACAACAAAACTAGCAATAGCTCTCAGGTCTCAAATGAGCAGAAAAAGGTAGACGCTTATAAACTTTTGAAAAAAGAAATGACTCTAGACTTGAAAACCAAATTTGGCTCAACCGCTGACGCACTTGTATCCGATGACGAGACAACCAGCCTCGTTACTTCACTAGAAGACGATTTTGACGAGGAATTGGACGCCGAGTATTACGCAGTCGAGAAGAAGGAAGAGGAGAATCCAGAAGACTTTGATGAACTGCCATTACTAACCTTTATGAGCAGAGAAGATACGGAAACACCAGCGAGGTCTGGAGTTGAGAAATGCTCATCAGACAAGGGGCAGAATTCAAATGAAAAGGATAAGGTTAAGGGAATTGTGTCCCCTGGCATCAAAAATGATGATACAAATATTCTAACAACCCGGGGGGATACTATCTTTTCTATTGTCACAGGAGGTGAAGAAAAAACAGGTGTGATGGATTTAGAGAGTTCTGATTCAGAGGAAGAAAAGGAAGACGACGATGCCTCAGTCCCAGGTAGCACACAGGAGAAACCACGATCAACAACAGACCACACTGACCCTGAAGATGAAGAAGATGGTCTTTTGATTGTAGAAGTCCCTAAAACAAATAATGACAAAGACACAGAAGTGGACACCGGACTTCACATTAAAGGAAAAGGGAGGAAAGTTCAGGAACCTGAGAGGGGCCCGGTACAGGATGGGACAGAATTAGAGGATGAGAAGCAGGAAGGGGTGATCATGCACCGCTCTACTCGAAGCAGTGACCTCAGCTCTTTGCTAGCTGCTGACAAGGGTGGAGACACAGCACAGTCAGCCTTTGATGACAATGAGAATGGCCTAGAAGGAGCAGCTGTTCACGTCTCAAAGGGAATGCGCCATGAAGAAAAGCCTGGAGATCAGATTTTGGAAGGTGGCTCAGGGAGCGACCCTGTCCATAAAGCTGAGGGGAATCAGATGAGCGCAGAAAAGATGGAACGGGAGTCCTCGGATCCTGCAGCGCTCGCGGGAGACGCGCCGCGTAAAGCGTCCGGAAACGCTGTGGAGGAAGCAGCCGTTCTGCTAAGTGGACCCAAACTGCACGCGCTTCCAGCCGAGCATCAGCGCGAGGAGTTTCAAGAGGATCTGGTTCTTAGGACTCGAAACCAACCGAGCTCCTCCTCTCCAGGTGAAATTGGTTTGCCAGGAGAACTAGAAGAAGGGGTTCCCATTCTGGGAAAAAATCTTCCCTGGCAACAAGCAAGAGATGTGGCTGCTGTCGTCCCTGAGCCCTGGAGTGAGAAGGTGAGGCTCTCTGAGGAAGAGGGCAAAGGGGACCGCTCAGACGGAGCGTTCGTTCGTCACGAGGCAACACAGGACCCCCAGGGACCGGGAAGAGCAGACCCCGCCCCCAGCGCGGGGCGAGCAGGCGACCCCGCTGAGGAGCCCGCGGCGGCGCAGGACGGCGATCTCCCTGAGCAGCTGCTGGAGGACGAAAACGCCCTGAGTGCGAGGCAGGCTGAAGAGAGCCGCCCCGGGGCTCGGGACAGGCAGGCAGGTGTTAACCTGCACATCCCCGAAAGTGCCGTTTTAGGGACCACTGGTCCGGATCCAGAAGTGGAAGAAAACAAGGGAGAAGCCGGTGTGTTGGGTGGTGGAAGAAAAAGCGAGACCGCAGCCGGCGGGGTCGACGCTCGAGGCGGGGAACCAGCTGGTGAGGCGGGAGAAAAAGAAGGGCGCCCTCTGCCGGGTGAGAAAGCACAGAGACCGTCCGAAGTAGGTGACTTTCCTGACCAGATAGGAACTCAGACTCCAGAGTTAGCCGACGTGTTTCAGAATAAAGATTCTGATTATCTGAGAAAAGACAACTCCGAGGAACCTGTGAAGACCTCAGGGCTCGCCGAGAAGCCGGGAGGAGAAGAGCTGTCGAGAGAGGACCATGAGGACGTAGAGAAGTTCGTGGGCGCCGAGAGCCAGGGGTCTGTTTCTGAGGAACTTGAAGATGACTCGTTCCTCTGGACCCCACATACGAGTGTAGAGCCAGAGCCTGGTGGCAAGAGGGAGGACTTGCCCATAATTAGCAGCTTCTTTAAAGAGCAGCAGTCTCTGCAGCGGTTCCAGAAGTACTTTGACGTCCACGAGCTGGAAGCCATGCTACAAGAAATGTCATTAAAGCTGAAGTCAGCGCAGCGGGAGAGCCTGCCCTATAATGTGGAAAAAGTCCTAGATAAGGTCTTCCGTGCTTCTGAGTCACACATTCTGAGCACAGCAGAGAAAATGCTCGATACTCGTGTGGCCAAAAATAGATACCAGGGGCTGAAGGAAAACAACGTATTTGAAGAGACTGTAGTGCTAGAGGACATTCAAGACCTGATCTATTTTGTCAGGTACAGGCACTCCGCAGAGGAGGAGACAGCCCCACTGGTGACGGCACCGCCTCTGGAGGAAGGCTGGGGCGAAACGATGGGAGGTGAGGTGCCCGCCTGCGGCCTTGCGGATCGGGCTGCAGAGGCGGCGGCGGGCGCGGGGCCGGGGCTGGGCTTCGCTCAGGCGCCTCCTGTCTTTTTTTTTTTTATTTCAGGGCATTATGAGAGTACAAACATTAAGGTTACACTTTATATCTTTGCCTCACCCAAGCGAGGGTTAAAGGCATGCCCTTCCCCCCTACAGTGCTCCCCATGTCCAGAGTATTTCTGCCATGTGGTCACCCTAGTGTTCATCAGTTAGTACCAATTTGATGGCGAGTACAAGTGGAGCCCGTTCTTCTACTCTTGTGGTGCCTCACTTTGCATAATGGGTTTAAGTTTAATCCAGGAAAGTATAAGAGGTGCTAGATCACTGTCGTTTCTTATGATTGAGTAATATTCCATTGTAAACATATACCAAATTTTAATAATCCACTCATGGATTGACGGGCACTTGGGTTGTTTCCACATCCTGGCAATAGTGAATCGTGCTGCCAGAAACATTCGGGTGCAGATGTCTTTATCGTAGAATGTTTTGTGCTCTTTTGGGTAGATGCCTATTAGTGCTATTGCTGGATCGAATGGTATTTCTATTTTTAGCTCTCTGAGGTATCTCCAAATTCTTTTCCACTGAGGTTGCACTAATTTGCAGTCCCACCAGCAGTGTAAGAGTGTTCCTGTCTCTCCACATCCTCGCCAGCATTTGTTATTTTGGGATTTTTTGATAGAGGCCAATCTCGCCAGGGTTAGGTGATGTCTCATTGTGGTTTTGATTTGCATTTCTCTAATGATTAGAGATGTTGAGCATTTTTTTTGTATGTTTGCTGGCCATTATTCTGTCTTCTTTCAAAAAGTTTCTGTTCATTTCCTTTGCCCATTTGTTGATGGGGTTGTTTGATTTTTTCTTGTTGATTTTTTTGAGTTCTAGATAGATTCTGGTTATCAGCCCTTTATCAGATGTGTAGAGAGCAAATATTTTCTCCCATTCAGTAGGCTGTCTTTTTGCTCTAATGATAGTTTCCTTGGCAGTGCAGAAGCTTTTTAATTTGATCAGATCCCATTTATTTATTTTTATTGCTGCGGTGATTGCTTTGGAGGTCTTCTTCAAGAATTCCTTGCCTAGGCTGATGTCTGAAAGGGTCTTCCCAACATCTTCTTTTAGAATTCTTAAGGTTTCATGCCTTAGGTTTAAGCCTGATATCCATCTTGAATTGATTTTTGTGAGAGGTGAGAGGTGGAGATCCAGTTTCATTCTTCTACATGTAGCTACCCAGTTTTCCCAGCACCATTTATTGAATGGTGCTCCTGTCTTATTTGTAAAGGTCTCTTCACAGTTTCCAGGGTGCTTAAAGGAGAGGCCCACATGTCCCTTCCTGCCTCCTTCCTTTTAGGCTGGAGCATAGAGAAGGATTTCTTACTGTTTCCCTTAGGACAGTTGAGACTGGTTAGCATTTTCAAAAGGAAACTTTATAAAAAGCTAAAGAGAAAAATATAAACGAGAAAATGATGGACGAAGTAGACCTGTTAACACAGGACAGATCTCATATAGAATTATGAAGGGGCTCTGCTGAACACAGCTTTTAAATCCTAAGAGAACTGCTCTGCACCCAGCATTGACTGGCATAACTTTCACATTGATGCCTTGCCTGCGTTCCTTCTCCCCCCAACATGTGTCTCTTGTGGACGGCGTGTTCTTTCCTGCCTCTGGGGCAGTCACTTATTCCAGCGAACCTTGCCTGCACACGTGAGCTCTTGCGTTCATTAATCGAGAATGGAGTCAGGAGGAGTAGCCTTCTAACACAGAGCTTGTCACACAGAAGCCACTCAGTAAATATTTGCTGAATTGACCCCAAGCAAATATCCGGACAGAAGCTTCCCGGTTCCTAGTTCCATGTTCTATTCTCTGTACCCAGGCTTTTCAAACAGATGTGTTTGAACTGAGGCGTGCTGTAGAGTACCATAAAGCCTGAGGAAAATGGATCTCCCCAAAGTGCTGATTTGTCCTGAGAGTCAGTGCAGGTGAACATTTTTGCATTTAATCAAAGCAGATATATTTTGGATAAGAATGCAAAATTCAGGTGAATTTTCAGGGCGAAATATGAGGCTGCAAAGAAACTCATCTCTGCAATGGGTCACATTGGACTATGCCCTAAGCCTCTTAGGGAAGGAGATGGGTTTGCTCTCTTTGACTCTTAGACATGCTGTGAAAGTATTTGAAAGACACTTCAGCAAGCTGCCTTGGCATGGAATGCTCTTCTCTGTACTGACTCTGTGAGAAAAGCATGCTTATGTATGAAGGAGTTCATGTTATTTCTGTGTCAAACAGATGTGTCACATTTCTGCTCTTGACTGCAGTTCTCTTTTGCACATTATTTGTGTGGGCATATATTGGTTTGCCAAAGGAAGTGAAGTTATTGAAGTCCCTACCATAAATATATTTACTTATGAAATACTTCTTTGTAAATTTTATCACGTAGATTAGTCATCCTTTAAGTAGGATGAAAGAAACTGAAACTCTTATTTCCCTGCCCAGTGACACCCCACAGGATGCTTGTGCATGGGGGGGCAGTGTCGGGGTGCCCTGGCGCTGTATGAGGAGGGAGTGCTGGTCGGCGGGGTTAGCTGACAGGTAGTGCCAGAAAGCTGTGCCAGCTCACTGCTTTCTTCTCACCTGTAGAGATGCAACCACCCCATGAAGATAATTTCTCACAAGAGAACATGGAAAAATTTAATATGCAGATTCCTGAAGAGCCCACCCACTTGGACCAGCCCATGACAAGGGACACGGGAGCCTCAGAAGTGTCAGAAAAGTTGAATACTAAGAAAGACTTGGACCCAGGTAAAATCTTGCTACTTTTTTTCTACAAAGTAATGACATAATCATAAAGAAGACCTTCTAGGAGATTTGTTGCCAAAGGTAGGAAATAGAGGAGAGAATAATACAGATATATATGAGTTGAAGGGGGAAAAAAAAAATCCCAGAGCTAATCAAGAGAAAAGCAGGAGTTAAGACAGATGAAGAGCTCGGGCACGGTGGCTCACACCTGTAATACCTGCATTTTGGGAGGCTGAGGTGGGAGAATCACTGGAGGCCAGGAGTTTGAGACCAGCCTGGACTACATAGCAAGACCCCATCTCTACAAAAAATAGAAAAATTAGCCAGGCATGGTGGCATGTGCCTGTAGACCCAGCTACTCAGGAGGCTGAGGCAGGAGGATCACTTGAGCCCCAGCAGTTCATGGCTGCAGTGAGCTATGCTCGCACCACTGTACTCTAGCCTGGGCAACAGAGCAAGACCTTGTCTCTAAAAACAAAACATATATATATAAAGGAAAGAGGCCAGAGACTATAACTAACCTACAGACCAATGCTTGGCTGTCAGTAGCTTGTATAAATTATTTTAATCTAAAATATTATTCTTAAAAGGCCTTATGCTCTAAAATAGTAGTTTTCAACCAGACCAACAGTGTCAGGAATTCTGGGGATGGGACCAGCAGTCTGTGTCTTAATAAGCCCTTCAAGAAGACTGACCTGATGCAAGTTAGAATTGGAGAACCACTGCTCTAAAACTCACGAATTCTGTGTTTTCTCTCCACTTTCCCTCTTTTTCCTGAATAGAAGACAAAGTAATGCAGTTCTTTTTTTCATTTGTTATTTTCACATGGTAAATAAAACTTTGTAAAACCCAGTGAAGGGGTCCAGGCGTGTTTAGCTTACAGCAGCCAGTATAGGACTTTGCAGTGTGTAATAGCCCAGTGTAGACCAACACTTGTGAGGAGTACTTCATCACAGCACACAGTAAACATTCAGTGGGAGATGAAAAAATGTTTTTAAAAATCGTTAAAAAATCAAACCCTAATAATGGTATCAACAGCTTTCTAATTTCCGTGTAGCTTACTCTCATCTTACAGTAAATCAGAAGAGCTAATTGTGTTATTTTGTCTATCCAAAATGGTGACGGTGACATGATGATGCCATTACTGTTTTGTGTTTTTAAAGGCTGTGGTCTGGAAGATAGATATAGCCTTACCGTGTCACACTGCAGGGCTTGGCGGCACCGCACTGACACCCTACCCACAACATACACACACAAAGTGTAGGAGAAGTCACAGCAGGGAGAGGCCTTCTGCCAATTTGAGAAGGAATGACATCTCAGAGGTCTCCTATGTTCCAGAGGACATTGTATTCATATATAAGAAATATATATACTTCTAAACTCCTTTAACTCAAAAAGGTTCTGCTTGTTGAAGATGAATCATGCATCCTTAAGGTTTGTTACTCTATTGCTCAGAAACTTTCAAGGTTAGGGAAAATTCTGCTTACAGAATTACAAACAATTTTTTGCCCTGTCCTTTAAGTTCCACCACAAAATGACCTTAACGACTTTTACAGGTGAATCTTCCCAAATGTCCCTTATTGCATCTCAGGCACTGAGATGCTGACATGACTGGGGCAACTTTACCAGAAGTCAAATTCATAGATCAATGGTAGATAGAATCTTAGGGTTGGGAGAGAACTTCAAGGCAACTAGTCCAACTTCTTACTAATTGCATGCTGGACTCCTAGCTGCTTACAAAAGGTGCCTCAGACTCATATAACTCACATGGAAATCCCCTCCCGACCACCCTGTCATGTGGAAATCCTTTTAGGTGTAACTGGAATCCTGCCTCTTGGACAGAGCCTTGGAGCCAGTTTCCTATTCCATCGACAACCCCCTTCAGTCCCTCTTGGCATTTGCCATACTCTCTTTTATGTAGCTGTTGCTCATCCATTCAGCAAACAATTACTGAGCACCTGCCAGCTGCCAGACGCTGTGCTAAGCACTGGTGCATTCCACCTGCAAGTCTGCAAACCGAGACTCTCTTTTTATTCATTGTTTTCCTGAAGTTTCTAACACAGTGCATCACTAGCACTAACTGAACATCTGTTGGATATGACTGTGTCTATGCGGAGAAAGCATAAAATTCCGCTTTTGTCAATTCCCATGAGGAAATATTGTTCTGATAGTGGTTATGTTGCTGGGCAGCGCCTGGAGGGGACTGGTAGGGGGTGGAGTGAGTTGGAGACTTGTTCATTTTATAATTGAAGGGTATGATGGCTCTAATTGGTATTCTGAATTCTTTTTCTCTGTGCAATTATCTTAAAACCACACATTCCAGGCACAGTGACTAGTATTTAGTGGATTCTCAATAAATATTTAAAATGAATTCTTATTCTAAAGCGTAAAATAAAATATTCATTTTCCTCTTCAATTTTAGGGCTAATTACAACGGAAGGCACTCCCGTTGATGCTGTTGATGTAAAAAAGCAACGAGAGATAAATGCTGAAGAGCCAGCCAGTGTTACACCTTTGGAAAATGCAATCCTTTTAATATATTCATTCATGTTTTATTTAACTAAGACGGTAAGTTTGACACAGTTTCTTCGCTAGAATGTTGATTTTTACAGTTTTTAAGTTGATTTTGAGCATGAGGTGAGGAACCTAAAATGTCTTTATGAAAATGGCCCCTTATCCTTTGAAAGATAGCCCCTTAAATGAGCCACAGGTGTATGGCTTTAGTGGGTTCCTAGTTCAGCAGGTGGAGGATTTGCTGCACGTCGGGGCCGGGTGTGTGCAGACCTGTAAAGCGTGGTTCTTCCCGTCGGGGACCTTTCAGTTCTAGCTGGGAGATAAAGTCATTCACTTGAGATACAGTATGATGCAGGCAGGAACAGAAGTATTTACCCGATGGTAGAACAGCATGTGGCATAAGTTGGGTCATTGTGGTGGCAGGGCAATAGGAAAGGCCCGAAGTTAGCTGAGACCTGCTTTAAGCAGAGTCGAAGGACAGGTGGGAGCTTAACATGTAGTTTGTGGTTGAATAGAAGGGCTGGGTCGGGGGCAGCGTGCAGTCAGACAGAAGAAATTACATGTTCAGAGAAATGGAGGTGTGAGGGAAAGGTTACTTGGGGAAGCTGGGGAAGCGTGAGTAGCTGCTGGTGTTGAAAGTGTGGAGTTGGGGGTGGGGGTGGCCTGTTGGAGGGAGGCAGGGGCAAGTCAGAAAGGAAGCTGGGTGTTATAATAAGTGGTGTCAGACCGCTAATGGTGGGGATCCTTGGAAGGTTTTCAGCAGGAGAGGGATTGGTCAGATACGTTTCTTGGAAAGAGTGACTTATTGCAGAATATTTATTCAGATCTCTCTGAAGAGTCATGATCCAAATGAGACATTTAATCCACCTAGGAGTTTACCTAAGCTTTTTAGGACTTAGCTCCCTCTTGTGATACTTGTTGAAATTGGACTTTTTTTGGTAAATTAAAGGAATGAGTAAACTTTCGGAAGTTGGAGACCAAGTTGCCCAGAAGCTGGGCAAGCATCTTTTCCTTTGTTGCTTCTAGATTTTCACACATAATTAGTAAGGTCTTGCCCACTCATAGTACAGAGAAAAATTTACCCATTTTTTTCCAGTACTTGTTTTCACTTTTTGCATCAGGTTTCTAATACATTTGGAATTTATCCTTGTGAACAATGAGAAAAAGATCCAATGTGATCATCTTCAATATGGTTTTCTAAATATGCCAATACTACTTACTAAAAAGCCTGTTTTTCCCCAGCTGACTTATTGTATCCCAAATTTCCAATGCAGTTGGGTCTATTTCTGGATTTTCTATTCTGTCCTGTGGTCAGTCTGCATTCTCGGGCCAGTACCGTACTGAGCAGTTACCGAGCCTGCGCTCTTCTCTCACTGCACCCTTCATCACTCTTCTTCTTCAGGATTTTCCTGCCTGTTCTTGCTTGATTGTTCCTCTGAATTGACTTTATATTCAACTTGAAGATACACCTTTAAAGATCTACAAATACCATTTTTTTCCTCAGATTAAATGTCCCCAGTGTCTTCAACTTTTAGAACATGATTTCTAGACTATTCATTATCCTTGTCTTTTGCCACAAGTAAGACAACCTTAAAATGTGGCCAGGCACCTGTAGTCCCAGCTACTTGGCACGATCGCTTGAGCCCAGGAGTTGAAGTCCAGCCTGGGCAACATGGGGAGACCCACATTTCTAAAAAAAGAAAGAAAAAAACAATGTGTTACCCGGAACCGAACCCATTGACACAGGGGTGATAATGACGTAACTCCTTAGGATAAGGCTCTTAATAGGGTGTGAGCAAGAAAGAGACCACCTGAGCAACGGGGGGTCCGGAAGCGGAGGAGTAAGGCGAGGACTGGCGAGGACAGGGAGGAAAGCCCTCCCCCAGGAGGAAAGCCCTCCCCCAGGAGGCAGCGGCCCGGCCCGGCCCGAGCCGGGTCCTTCGCGGGGAGAGGCGACTCCTTTTCTGCCTGGACATAGGGGCAGGTGCCTGGCGTCTCCTGGCTCTGGGCGGGCATGAGAGGCCAGCCCTTCCCCTCTTCCCCACCCCCCTCCCATAATCCTCCTCCAGGTAGCTCCCCGGGTTCTCCCCCTTGACTTGGATTCTTCCGCTCAGCTCTTCGCTCTTCCCCCCCCCGCACCGCTTGACAGTTGGTTCCTTCCGCCCTGGCCCCGCCCCCGCGGCCTGGCTCCGTACCTCGGTGTTGTCTGCCCGGGGCGTTGCCTGATGACGTGTTTTATGGACGCTTAGGGCGGAAAGCGACAGTAGCTGGGGAAGGCGAAGTTTACTCCTTCTCTCCGCCCCTTGTACCGGTCCGTTCCAAAGGAGGAAACGGGAACAGGGGCGTCCAGTGCCGTCCACCGGGAAGCGTCGCCTCCGCTGAGCTGTCCCTACACCATGGACTCAGTACCTGCCACTGTGCCTTCCATCACCGCTTCCCCGGGGGACCCGGAGCTTCTGGGACCCCTGTCGGTTCTCTACGCAGCTTTCATAGCCAAGCTGGTGGAGGTGACGGTCCCCGTTTCCGGGGAGGGACCCCAGCTCTAGCAGGCGGGTGGACGAGTTCTGAGCAGAGTGGGTTCGCTGACCCACGGGACAAAGGAGAAATGGAGTGTGTCAGGCCCGAGGCAGGCAGGACGTTTCTGTGCTGTTTAGGGAGGCTAGTGAGAGTGTGTTTGAGAAGGTTTCATGACGTGTTCGTTTTATTATTGAGCACTTGCGAAGTGACAGGCACTTTGTTACGTTTCGGTAAGCAAAATCGAAACAGGCCTGCAGGTCTTTTCCCCTTAACCCCCAGCGCTGTTGGGGGTTGGGGCCAGTATGATGAGTACTTGCATAGGGAAGCAAACACAGCATAGAGCAGGCAGTTTAATGCGCTGTCTTCAAGGAAACGTTCAGAATTAAGGCTTTGAGTTATAGAGAAGACAGTTAAATTCAGAGTAGTTTATCTAGACCAGTTATCAAGAACTCTCTGAATTTACTCAACATTTGTTGTTTATGTAAGAGTAGAATAGATTTAACATTTAAAATTTTAGAGAAATAACACATTATTTGTGTTATTCATTATCATCATATTGGTTTTATTTGCAGCCGTAAAAGTTGATTATGTGTATATTTACATTTTATGTCTTGTGCAGTTTTTTTAAAGTAATTACACCCAACTTATCCAAGAGAAAGTACGATCCGGCAGGATTCTAGCATGTTTTAGACAACGTGACGTGTCAGGGCCTATTGCAAACTGGAACTATATCCTCAACGTAAAGACATTTAGATTCATAATATTAATACTTAAAAACATTGTAAGCCAAACAAGAAATATAAGACTCCCAATATCCCATCTTTCTTGAAGCAGTGGGAGCTATTGAAGATTTTTGAGGGAGTAGTTATCTGATAGAGGTTGGTTTAGAATTTGTATGGATAATTCTTTGTGACTGCTTTATTGTAAGTTCCTTTCAGGTTTTGCATTTTTTTTTTTTTTTTTTTTTTTTTTTTTTTTTTCTGAGACGGAGTCTCACTGTGTTGCCCGGGCTAGAGTGCCGTGGCGTCAGCCTGGCTCACAGCAACCTCAAACTCCTGGGCTCAAGCAATCCTTCTGCCTCAGCCTCCCGAGTAGCTGGGACTACAGGCATGCGCCACCATGCCCGGCTAATTTTTTCTATATATTTTTAGTTGTCCAATTAATTTCTTTCTATTTTTAGTAGAGACGGGGTCTTGCTCTTGCTCAGGCTGGTCTCGAACTCCTGAGCTCAAACAATCCGCCCTCCTCGGCCTCCCAGAGTGCTAGGATTACAGGCGTGAACCACCGCGCCTGGCCTCGCATTATTTCTTTTATGTCGATTTCAGATAGTTGCTACATTGCCTGATGATGTTCAGCCTGGGCCTGATTTTTATGGACTGCCATGGAAACCTGTACTTATCACTGCCTTCTTGGGAATTGTTACATTTGCCGTTTTCTTCTGGAGAACTATCCTTATTGTGAGTAAATTAAATTAACTTACGTTCATAAATACAAGGTTTGTTTTATAATCACTGGCCCTTTTATTTATTTTTTTAGTTACTAACAACACAAATTACTGCTTATGATTCAAACTAACCTTGTAAAATAATTTGGTGTAATTTTTGTGTTGGTAAAAACTTAAGTGCACAAGGCAACATGTGTATAATCTCATTGGGGAAACTTCAATATATAAATACCTTATATCAAAACTTAAAGATTAAGAATTAAATAGGTGCATATACACACTGTTGGTAGAATTGGGAATTCTTATAACCATCCTGAAAAGTAGTTGAATAATATATATCTGAAGCCTTAAAAATGGTCATATCCTTTTATATAGGATTAATATCATGTTTAGTAGTGTATCCTAAAGAAATAACCAATCATACATTAATGATCTCGTACCAGAGCATTCAGTGGAACAGTATTTATTAGAGTGAAAACTTGGCACAACCTACTATGAGCCATAGTAGGGGAATTATTAAATTATTGTACATTCGTATAATGAAATATAAGGTGGCTTTATGTATTTCGAAGACATTGGGGCACAGCAAATGCTCACAATTTAATGTTAAGTGGAAAAAAGAAACCAAGCCTTTAAAGTGCAGGTAAACCATGTATATATAAACACACACACATATAAACAAACACAGAGAAAAAATGCAAGGAAATGCATCAAAATGATAAAAATTTTTATATGTAAGAGATGAGATAATTTTTCAGTTTTTTTCTTGTGTATATGTTTCCCAGATTTTCTGATTTGGTCGTGAGCTATTATACTCAGAAAATATCTTTTTATTTGGAAATAAAGATTATATAATGTCCAAAGACATGTGATTAAATTTTTTTTTATTCCTTAGAGTCTTTTTTCTGTGCAGAATTTGTCTTTCATACGTACATGTACATATGTGTGTGTATATTCATGCATATGCATACTTATACTGCATATTATTTTGCTTCATAGTTATTTAACATAATGTTTAAATGAGTTTTGCAGCTGAAAAGGTTTCAGTTGAAACTTAACAGTTACAAGTGGCCAAAAGCATTGATTGTAAATCTTTCTAAAATTGAATATTCTTTTTCTGATTTCTTATGTTGGACATATCATTGTTAGTAAGTTTTCTCTCTTTGCACAATTGATTTATAAAATCACTTAAAAAGAAGGGTTTTTTTTGGCCTGAATTCCTGTGAGGAATTCTCTAACCTCATGAGGCCCTTTTTTCAGATAAAAGGAAAAAGGGGACTAGAAAGGTGAACAGAAAGAGAAAAGGCAGAAACATTTTATATTTCCCACACTTGTTTCTCCCATTTAAAAAATCGTAACACCTGTTTTGATTTTAACAAGATTACATAGGCTCTGTATGTAACTGCTGCTCCTCAGCCTCAGCATCTGACTTTTGGAAACTTGCTCCTCACTTGCCTGTTAGTATGAGTGAAAGCAGACAAAGGCGGCTTTGTCTCTCATTAGTGACATTAGAGAAATAGCCATTTCTTTCCATGTTGGAATTTTCTGAGTGCATTTCCCTATAACAACAGTTTTATAAGTGATGTTTAGATACTGTAAGAATATTGAGATACCATGGATGATTTGTGGACTAGTCTTGAGTATCTCGTCACCGTTTGTAACATTTGAAAGGGGAAATACGTTCTGGGTTACAAAGAAATTTAATAATACTATTTTTGTTTTAAATTACTGCCTAGATTTTATTATCCTATAATTTAGTGCTGTCTTTGGGGTATGATTTGGGTTTTGCCCCTTTGGGAAAATGTTAGCTGTCATTTCTCTTGTTGCTTGTACACTTTGCTCTATTAATTTTCCCTTCCCTTTCAGATTTATGAGGATTTTTAGTGGTCTAGGAAAATCAAATAATCTAGCTTTATTAGAATTATTTCTAAATTCAGCCAGTATCCAACCTTGAATAGGGTTTCTAAGATGTTTTCTGGTGAGTGAAACAGGCATATCATGGTACAAAGATTACACCTTTACTTTTTGAACAATCATTGTTTCTAGACTTCATTCTGGCTATTTGGGGTTGTCAAAATAAATGAGAAAGCATTAGTACATTTATTGTGAAAATATTAGCTATTTCTATTAAAGTTACACATTTCATATGATTGGTGCTCATTTAATAGATTTATAAACATATCTTTAGCTGTAAAAATAAGATATTTACCTTAGTGACTATTTATGAAGTATCACTACCAATTATGTTTGAAATGCTTTTTAACCTTTTCTTATTGTTTAATCTATTGATTCATTTTGCTGAACCAAATTGTTACTAAATTCTTCTTTGGTTATGATTTTGACTGTTGTATTAGGAACTATGTGTTTCTGTTAATGAAATGTTTGACATCAAATTTAATTTTATTTCTCTCTTCTAGGTAAAGAATAGAGTATATCAAGGTAAATTTTTAGGCTTATTTTGTAATTTGTACTATTCCATCTGTATTGGTGTCCAATATGGGTTTTATGTAAGCTAGAAGTAGATATCATGCCTTCTGATGTCTGGTTGGCTTATAACTTCTGACAGTTTTACTATTCCTGGGTTGCTAGGTTGGATGATAGAGTAGATGGTGATGCTGCCAATTAAGATAGATGAGGAGTAACAAATTGTGGGAGTAGGGAGAAGATGATTAGTTTTATTTGGGACAGATTGACTTTAAATGTTGATATAATGCAGATTTAGTACTTGTGAACAGTGTTCCTGTGCTAATGATTTAATCAATATATTAAGTATTTAAGTAAATAATTTGAGCAATAGAATTGTAAATCAGTATGCTTGTATTTTCTGCTTCTCTTTGCAAATGACATATATTTGAAGTGATCCCATTTTTCTGAGAAGAAAGGGCTTCATACAGGGAAGAGTATCACGCTGTAATGTTTTGCTATACTTTCCATCTTTGAAATAAAGTTAAAGAGGAATCTCATTGAAATAAGAGTTATGTTTCTTACATTGTAATAATATTTTTACATCCATATTGCTACTAACTACAGATTGCTTTTTAAAGCCGTGATAGTTAATGCTAAGAAGTTCTTTTCCCTGATTGTGCCAGATAACATGTCTTTGCTGCTAATACACTGGGTAATTCAATTTCATTTAGTGATCATAATAACCTCTGTTTTTTCTTTTTTTAGTCACTGAACAGCAAATTTCTGAGAAGTTGAAGACTATCATGAAAGAAAATGCAGAACTTGTTCAAAAATTGTCAAATTATGAGCAGAAGGTATAATTATTTTTTCAATCTTTTATCCCCATGGTTCCAGCTTGAATTATTTTCACCTGTCTTATTGTTCACTGATTATGTTATTTTTAAATCATATTTTCTTCCATGATTTCCTGCAAATCATCCAAATCTTAAGTAATCGTGTAAAGTACTACTTTCTTATGTAAGGGGTCACCCACTTGAAAATAAGTTTTGGTAGCACTATAATGTATAATTCTGAATTCTGAATGCTTTATTTTATATAGATCAAGGAATCAAAGAAACATGTTCAGGAAGCCAAGAAACAAAATATGATTCTCTCTGATGAAGCAATTAAATTTAAGGTAAAAATTCCTTTTGGGGATTACATTCTAAAAACAAGAGTAAAAATATTGAGTATTACTAATCTTAGTATCTTTTTTATAGGATAAAATCAAGAGACTTGAAGAAACTAATGAATCTCTGGATGGCACAGCTAAAAGTCTTCGTGTTATGTTAGAATCTGAGAGAGAACAGAATGTCAAGAATCAGGACTTGGTAAGAGTTTTGCTGCTAAAGTGTTAGTATAATTTGGCTTTTGAACTACTTTGTAGATTGAATAAGTTTAACTCTATTTTCCATTCTGTTAAGTAAAGTAAGAGTGGGAATCTGGGAAGTTGAACCTACTTCTGTCCATTTTTGTGGAATTTTAAGTACTAATACAACAAGTTATTATGGGCCTAGGAAGTATTTTTGTCCTCCACTCTTGGTAATTTTCGCATTGCTTGGCTCTGCCCTCTGAAACATAGAGAATAACTAAGAAATTGTAACCCAGTTTGAACAGCCCTTTTGTTTTGCTTTGCTTTGCAAAGTTCTTTTTTCAGTAACTTTTTAAATTTAGAATAGTTTTAGAATTACATGAAAGTTGCAAAGATAGTAGAGAGGGTTCCCATAAACCAATACCTAAGTAAGCTTGATAATCTCATTAAGGTAGGATTTGCCAGGTTTCCCCACTGTAAAATTATTTCTTTTTTTTTACCTTTTGCAAATTGTACTCTTTGAAAGGAACTTAACTGTGCACAGCCCACAGTCAAAAAGTTGAGTTATGTTCCACCTCCTGAAAGAGCCAGTATCTTCATAAATTATTTGAAATTCATCCATGTGAGATTTGTCTATATTTTGTCTCCCTTACTACGATTTTTAATTCAGGCAAGAGAATTTTTAAAGTGACCTTGGGGATTTTTTTTTCTCCACTACGAGGAGAAAAACCATTGATTTGAACTGGTTAAATGAAAGTTTTTTCATTTTCTTTGCTTTCATCTTTTTGTCTGGTCACCTACTACATTATTTCCTAAGTAGGAAGGTTGTAGATACCATGAAATATTTATGCCTTCAATTATTTTCCCTTATCTCTTAAAGTTCTTGATTTTTCCCTTAGACTAAAACTGGATCACCTACTTTTATCTGAAACACAGACCATGGCTCTGGGATATGTTTTGTTAGTATTTCTTCTTTTTAGCATATCCCAGTGTTTCTGCTGAAGTCCTAATACGTGTTTTACGTTCTGTTTTCACATGACAGATACTGGAAAACAAGAAATCTATAGAGAAGTTAAAGAATGTTATTTCAATGAATGCCTCAGAATTTTCAGAGGTAAAGCTACTTACGATTCCTGCGGGATATTAATACTATGTTTTAGTATTATTGAGGGGCCACAATTTCATGTGTGCTAAAACATGCAAAAAATGAAAACTACATGATGTCTGCTTGCGAAAACGTACCTTTTTTTTGTTTTTCTTTGGAATTAATTCACTGATAGGAGTGTTTTGCATTAGGTTCAAATTGCACTTAATGAAGCTAAGCTTAGCGAAGAGAAGGTGAAATCTGAATGCCATCGGGTTCAAGAAGAAAATGCTAGGCTTAAGAAGAAGAAAGAGCAGGTAAAGAAAAGTTCATGTCCTGGGTCATATAAAATAGAGACCCCAATGTCACTACTTCGTGAATATCTTTTCTCAGATCTGCTTTTAAGGTAGTGAAATATGCGTGCAGGATTCTGTTCTTAGATATGCAAAGTTTAAACTGCTCCCCAAATTGGGCATATGTATATACTCTCTATTCTGGATTTTCTGTCTTCTGTATGGTTTATTATAGTTACTAGAGTGTTTAGCCTGTTTTATCAAACACCACCCAGTTACTACTAACATAAGTAGCCTCGGGGGCAATGGATTGGCTCTTTAGATCTAAGAATTAAATATTTTATTACCCTTCTTTGAGCAATTACTGCTTCACTAGCCAAGGAAAGGTTACATGATCAGGAGTCTAGACTTGGGAGATAGTAGGATGTGTTCTTCTATTCCTACTGGACATGAATTATTTGAACTGACTGTAGTTTTCCAAAGGATGCAATAACCTGGATCAACTTCCTTGATAGCTTTGATGTTCGCACGACAGCTCTATGGGTTGGGACCACCCTTAACTGAGGTCTTAACCTGTAGTGACAGGCCATGGCCCTAATGTCTCCAGTGCAAAAGCTGTAACTGTGTGAATCACATGTTTTTACTTTTCAGTTGCAGCAGGAAATTGAAGACTGGAGTAAATCACATGCTGAACTCAGTGAGCAAATCAAATCATTTGAGAAGTCTCAGAAGGATTTGGAAGGAGCTCTTAGTCACAAAGATGATAATATTAATGTAAGTTCATTCTCATGAATACATGCTCAATTCTTATGAATTCTCATGAAATCTGTTCAGTTAAAAGTGAGAGGCTCTTATCAATACCCTTTTGTTCTTTTCTAGGCTTTGACTAATTGTATTACACAGTTGAATCATTTAGAGTGTGAATGTGAATCTGAATCTGAGGGTCACAATAAAGGAGAAAATGAGTCAGATGAATTAGCAAATGGAGAAGTGGGAGGTAAGATCAGTCTCAGGCGAGATGGACCCCTTTTTGACTTCTTGTCTTTAATTAAGTACACCGATGCTACTTACCAGCTGGTTGAATTTCCTCTTAAGCTTTAGAGTTGAAGGCAGGTATCACTGGATTAGTGTATATGTTTGCACTATTTACCTTGGGCTGAGGTGGGTTGCTGGGTGTGGGTATAGCAGTAGGCATACAAAGAACACTGACTTTATGTTTCCATTCCACTGAGAACTTGAGTGCACTGGAGCTGCGCTGCTTGGGTCTTATACCTCTAAGTGTTAAACACATACGGTAGTAGGAACTTGTTTCTCAACTTCATGAAGATTAAATTTTAATACTTATCATTTCTGTAGCTCTGTGGTTTTAGGTCCCACAGCCAGTTTATAGAATACTGAGGTGGTTAGAGCCATAAATTAAGGCCATGAGAGTGGAGACTAGAGGGTACCATTGTTTACTGATGGGGAAATGCTTCTAGACACTGTCTCTCAAGTTGGATATTGCTTGCAATAGTAGGTGTTTTAAACCAGCTGTCTCCAACCTTTTTGGCATCCGGGGACTGGTTTCATGGAAGACAGTTTTTCCACAGACAGGGGAAAGGGGAGGGGATGGTTTCAGGATGATTCAAGTGCATTACATTTATTGTGTACTTTATTATTATTACAATATAATATATGGTGAAATAATTATACAACTCACCACAACGCAGAATCTGACGCCGCTACTGACCTGACAGGAGGTGGAGCTCAGGCAGTGATGCGAGCAATGGGGAGCAGCTGTACAAACACCTCCTGCTGTGTGGCTAACTTCCCATTAGGCCATGGACCAGTACTGGTTTGTGGTTTGGGATTTGGGGACCACACTTTTGAACCACACCTGGGAGAGAACAGGAGTGAATCTTTTGAAATAAGACATTTGTCCCAGGTAGAGAGAGATCTGAGAGAGAAGAGAGAGCTTTATCTCACATAGTTTTCCTTGGTCAGAATGGCATGGATAACATTTTTATTGTACAAGTGGGAGTTTACTTATTGAACTTAAGTTTGTAATTCTCTTTTTTTTCTTTAAAAAATGAAGATCCCAGTAGAAGCAATTCTCTTAAAATCAGTTAGTCTCATCAGTTCTGTTGGTTTTGGTTTTTTCTTTCAATGTTTGAACATAATTGTTTAGTTTCGGGGAAATCAAGAAAATATAGAGTTAATAAAAAGCAAGGGAAGAAAAAGCAATTAAAGCCTTTTGTTTTATAGGTGACCGGAATGAGAAGATGAAAAATCAAATTAAGCAGATGATGGATGTCTCTTGGGTATAATCCTTTCTTAGAATCCTGTAAGTGCCTGTGTATTCTTACTATGCCTCACTTTTAAGAATACTTCTTTCTTCTGCAATTTTTAGACAGAAACTGCAGTATCAGTGGTTGAAGAGGATCTAAAACTTTTACAATCTAAGCTGAGAGCCTCGATGTCCACTAAATGTGACCTGGAAGGTAGGTTACTTCTTCAGAAGTTGCCATGTATTGGAAAGATATGAAATTGCACTGGAAAGCTAAAGAATGGCTTTCTGCTTTCATACTTCTCACTCCTCTCAGCACCACCTCCCAACCAAGTTCTCAAGTCCTGTGCACACACATGGAGTGCAAATGTTTTATCCTTTACAGACCAAATAAAGAAATTAGAAGATGACCGTAATTCACTGCAGTCCTCTAAAGCTAGACTGGAAGATGAATGTAAAACCTTGAGGCAGAAAGTGGAGATTCTGAATGAACTCTATCAGCAGAAGGAGATGGCTCTGCAAAAGTAAGGTTTTCATTGTTGATACTGTTGTGTGACTAAATGTGTGTACTAATATAGATAATTTTACCTTTTTTTAGGATTATTTACAAGTTTTGCCTTCTGTAGTATAGATTTGTTGTCTTTTCTGCCTCATTTCTCGTAATTTGTTTTTCTTCCTGTTCAAACCAGTTGTCAGAAATTGTTGCCTGTAATTCATTCGAGAGGGAGTAGTTTACTTGTGCTGTTACTGCTGCAGAAGTGCTTCTTTTTTCAGATCTGTACCCTTCCTGTGGCTCCACACTTACTTTTCTTTCTTTGTGGTCATTTACGTAATTCTGATTTCTCTTGCATTTGTTTCACTGGCTCTTAAGATACTCTTTAAAAATTCTGTGTGGTTTTTATGTGACATGGTTTTTAGTAGACTACAAACTTCAAAAGGTATATTTAGTTTTTGAGAGTATCATCAGTTTTGGACTCTAGTCAAATATTGAGAATGAACATAACAATGTAATTGTGGCAAGGATGTTAGGAATTTTGAATATAGAAATACTTGTTTGGAGAGTATAAGTAGGTACTAATCTTCTGAAATACACATCTCAAATTTGGAGCTATGTATCTTTTAAAGATATATTCTTGTAGTTTATTTTAATTTATTTCCCCACAAAAATATCTGACTTCTCTAAAAATAGGTTATCTGTGCCAGTTGCTTTTTTATTTACTCTTATACTTTGCCAGTGTATGTGGCAATCTGTGAAAAGGCCTGTCTCGCTAAGCAAATCTAATCTTTTTTAAATGCTTAGACTGCTGCCGCCTGATGCCATTAAATACTGAATGATACCATTAAATTTTTCTCTAATTCTGTGCTCACTGAGCAGCCAGTTTAGATTTTCCAGATTTTGTTCAGGCCAGCTCCGAATGCCTCGCTTGATTCAAAGAAACATTTTTCATTTCATTACTACTTTTTAAAGAAGACTTCTCTGCCACCAGTAGTAATCTGAATTACCTAAATAGCAACTGTTTTTCTTTATGATACAATATGTCACTGTTTTATTCAACTCTCCCAACATCTATTTGATCATCATGTCTGGTTTGTACTCTGCTGTCCATGCCAAAAGCCACTGTGTTCAGGCTCACGTCATCTTCGTTGCCAGTCCCCTAACTAACTACCTACCTCTAGTCCCACTTTCTTATATAACTTCTTCTTAACTCTAATTTTCTCTATAGCTGCTAGAGTGAACTTTCTGAAATACAAGTCTTTCCGTGTCATTGTGTGCTCAGAATCTATCAAAGATGCTCCAATCCCTTCAAGATCAATTCCAGACTCCTTAGCAGGTCCAGAGGCCATTCCCTTCGGCTGATCCTGAGCTTCCTCTCCAGACGCATATCCTGCAGCTGCTTCTCATGCTTCCTGAACTGCACACTGATGGTGGTTCCCCCTTGCCACTCTAAGCCTCTTTGTCTTTATGCTGTTTTCTCTGCAGTAACATTGTTTCCACCTAGCAATCTCCTTCCCACTCAGATATTTATGCTGATTCACATTTTTTCTGGAGTGAGCAGAAATAAATAGATAGCCATACAGACTGAGTACTCATTTTTTTTCTATAACTCCTAAATATATATTTAGGATTAAATCTAAATACTGGTATTTGCTCTCTGTTGGCCTGTTCTTCTGTGTTCCTTCTTTTCTTTTTTTCTGTCTTTTGAACTGTTTGAATATTTTAAATTCTTTTCTTCTTCTGTTTAAGCTTGGTAGTTTTAGGTTGTTTTATTCACCTTTTTATAATTACCTTAAAGACCACAGCATGTATCCTGGACTTACTAAGAAGTCTGATATAAATGAATAGATTTACCTCTTTCTGGGCTTTAACTCCTTGCTGACTTCAATGCTATTATGGTAATGTATTATAATGCTCTACATAGCTCAGACTCCACGAGAGGTTTTATTGTCCTTTACAGTGCTGTCCCACCGATACTCATTTAATTTACATGCATACTTACAGCTCCTGCAGTTCTTCATTCTCCCACATCTTTGGCCTTCCATTTGGGATCACATTCATTCTACCTGAAGAATATCCTTTAGTGACAGATTTAATAAGTTTATTTTTGTATGGAAATGCCTATATTTTGACTCCATTTTTAAAGGATCTTTCTGCTGGCTATAGAATTTGACAGTTTAATTTCAGCACTTTAAAGGTAACCAACTACTTACCTCTGGTTTTTAAAGTTTCTTTGAGGAATCCATTATCATTCTTATTTTCTCTGTTTCAAATGTCTCACCCCTGCCTTAGCTGCCTTTAGTCATTTTTCTTTCTGGTTTTTCAGCAGTTTTATTGGGAGATGCTTACGTGTAGGGTTTTTGCTTCTCTCTCTCTCTCTCTCTTTCTCATTTATGCTGTTTGGGGTCATAGACATCTCTTGAATTTTGGGATCCTTTTTTGCATATTAATTCTGCGTCATTCTCTCTTTTCCTGAGATTCCAATTTTAAACAACTTGGACTCCACCCCCCGCCCCCATGTCTCCTACATTCTGTCTGAATTTGCTTCATTCTGTATGTTTTCTTCTGACCTATTTTCCAGTATGCTAAAATCTCACTTCAGTTTGTCCATGACAAAATAAGAAAATAAATTAGTGGTCTTTTCCATGGTTAGAAATAAGAGAAGTAATTATCACCGGCTTTATCCTAATAAACTTAATTGTGTTAGTTATCAGTTCTAGCTTTGCACATTGAAGTAAAGTGAGCTTTCATTATCTCAGGTACAAGAGACTTGCCATGGGGCACGCAATATTTTTTACATTTTTTTAATTTACTAGTGAGTAGAGAATTATTAGAAAATGCAATGATTTGCCAACAAGCCAGAGTTTGATTTTTATCCCTAAATGGCAGTTTGAATTTCTTCCTATAACATTGTCTGTGCATTTTTGAGAGTAGAATGGGAAGTGATATTTGAATAGCGGGAGGGAGGAAAGAGAAACACTTTCACTGACAACTGGTTTTATCTTAGGAAATTGAGTCAAGAAGAGTATGAGCGGCAAGAAAGAGAGCAGAGGCTGTCAGCTGCAGATGAAAAGGCAGTTTTGGCTGCAGAAGAAGTAAAAACTTACAAGTGAGTTCAGCTTCTAAAGAGGGTGTTAGCAGCTAATAAAATGGTTGGCTTTTCTTTTTCTTTTTTTTTTTTTTTTTTTTAACTTTTTACATTGTGTTGACGAAAATAGCACAAAACCATAAATAAATGGTCTGAGGACATGAATACGTTCAGTTCACACAAGGGAAAAACTAAATTTTAAGTTAATAAATGAAAAAATGTTAACAAAAACTTATACCCAAATGCTGACAAGACTGTAACAGAACTTGGTTCATGCAAACAGTTTTAGTGGTTGTATATTGTGGTAATTCTTTAAGAAAGCAATTTGTTATATGATGTATCAACAGCCATTAAAATGATTGAGCCATTTGACCCAGTAGTTCTAACTCTGGGAAATTTTCTATGATATAATTAAAGGAAGAAAAAAAGCTTTATAGAGGAAGATATTCATAGCAGGACTATTTGAGAACATACTAAAGAATAGTTAAGGAAATTATGATTTATCAACTCAGAATCTCCAGCTGTTAAATGATAAATCAGGTAGTACTAGTTTTCGTCATGTTGTACTCTTATCATAACCATGTAAAATATGTTTTTACATATATGGATGAAGTCACAGTACAGTTGTCAGAATAAAGGTAACATAGTCAGATTGTTTGAAATTTTATTCAGTTGTGCTTTAACTGATAAAACCAAGTGCAATTCTTAGGCGGAGAATTGAAGAAATGGAGGATGAATTACAGAAAACAGAGCGCTCATTTAAAAACCAGGTAATACTTATAATGCCCTACAGTTGTAGAATTCTTTGGTAACTAATACAGGCTATTGTAATGGCTATTATAATGAATCCCTAAGTATATTTTTTAATGTATTGTTTTCTCCAGATTGCTACTCATGAGAAGAAAGCTCATGATAACTGGGTAAGATTTTTTTTCCTTTCCTTTATTTTGTGCATAGTCTACCACAACTGAATTTGGATACTTTTTCTCCAATAGCTCAAAGCTCGTGCTGCAGAAAGAGCTATAGCTGAAGAGAAAAGGGAAGCCGCCAACTTGAGACACAAGTATGTGATTTTGATATGTGTGTTTTCAGTACATATTAGAATTTTTTTAAGGCTATGCTATGTGGTATTTGGTAAGGGATTGATTTCTATTTCATATTTAAGTCATTTTTTCTCTATATTCAAGAATATTAGAATTAACGCAAAAAATGGCAATGCTACAAGAAGAACCTGTGATTATAAAACCAATGCCAGGAAGACCAAATACACAAAACCCTCCAAGGAGAGGTAAGGGAACACTTTGTAAGAGGCAGACATCTACTAGAAACCTACTTTTGGTGTAAAATGTATATAAATTACTTTTTATTTCTGTGTATGATAGTTACGATGTCCTAGAAATAATCCCAAGAACTTACTAAAGAAAAAAAAGGCTGTCTTAAAGTGGTAACCAGACACTGTCATCTTCAGGTGCTCTGAGCCAGAATGGCTCTTTTGGCCCGTCCCCCGTGAGTGGTGGTGAGTGCTCCCCTCCACTGATGGTGGAGCCGCCTGGGAGACCACTCTCTGCTACTCTCAATCGAAGAGATGTGCCTAGAAGTGAATTTGGTGAGCATTCGCAATGTTACCTTGCAATAAACTGTTTGCAGGAGGGTTTTTTCTGTTTTATTTGAAAATTCTAATGTAAACAACACTTTAGAATTTGGGTCTGTCCAGTATAGAAAAGAAGATTTCTTAATTTGTCTTGGTGGATAAATAGTCTACTGCAAGATCTGCTTTAGAAAAGAAAGCATGTATTATTTTCTCAGAGGTTCCTTTCTTTTTTGTTTTTTTTAAGATTTTTTACTGTAAAGTATAAACCTTCATCTTAAAATTAAAATGCTGTGGGATTCCTCTTCCAAATACAGTTGACCCTTGAACAATATGGGTTCAAACTGTGCAGGTCCATATATACGTGGATTTTTTTCAATGAACATACTGGAAAATTTTTTGGAGATTTGCAACAATTCGAAAAACTCGCAAATAGTATAGCCTTGAAATATCAAAAAAATGAAGAAAAATGTATGTCATGAACGCATAAAATATATGGATACCAGTCTATTTTATCATTTACTATCATAAAAGTACACATTTATTATAAAAAGTTAAAATTTATCGAAACTTATGCACACAGAGCATACAAGGTGCTATTTGCAGTTGTGAGAAATGTAAACAAACATAAAAATGCAGTATTAAATCATAACTGCATAAAATTAGCTGTCATACATATTGTACTACTATAATAATAATTCCATAGCCACTTCCTTTTGCTATTGCTGTGAGCTTGTCAAGTGTTGCAAGTATTCACTTAAAATGCCTTACGACACTAATCATCTCCACATGAGCAGTTCATTCCTTCAGTAAACTGCACATCACAGTACAAAGAGATCTCTCATGGTTCTTGTGTGTTTTTCATCATGCTAATGCAGTAACACAAACCTTGAGTAACACTGTGGGACCCATATGACGTGGCTCTATTGATGCCATAAGTGCTTCTGAAGAAGCAAAGTTGTGACATTACAAGAAAATGTTGACTTGCTTGATATGTCCTGTAGGTTGAAGTCTGTAGCTGTGGTTTCCTACCATTTCAGACAGTTCATCTGGTACACAGTATAAACTTACAGTACTGTAAATATATTTTCTCTTCCTTACAATTTTAGTATAGTACCATAAATATATTTTCTCTTCCTTACAATTTTAGTAACATTTTCATTTCTTTAGCTTTATTGTAAGAATCCAGTTTATAATACATATACAAAATATGTGTTAATCAACTTATCGGTAAGCCTTCTGATCAACAGTAGGCTATTAGTATTAATAGTTAAGTTTTAGGGGAGTCAGAAGTTACATGTGGCTTTTCAACTGTTGTGCAGAGGTTGTGGGGTTGGGAAGGTGGTCAGCATACCCACATTGTTCAAGGGTCAGCTGTGTTATAAAAGGAGCCTTAAAACTTTACAGTTTATGCAGCATACGTATTTCCATTTCTCATTACTATAATATGAAATGCTGTAAATCTATTTTGAATCCTAAATATATCAAATAATTGGTCAGATATGGAAATCATATTACGTATTGACTGAAAGAAATCAGCCTGTAGAATTATATCAAGTCTATAGCTTGGAGTGTCGAACCAATGCTATTAATGTGCAGGGTTTATTGTACTTTCAATCCAAGACAGTTCTTATTTTAATTCTTTAAGTCTATGCCTAAATTATAAGTGATTTCCCTTCATATGTATGTATTGGGAGACCCATTTTAATGTTGCTTTCTAGGTAGAATTGAACCTGACCTGTCCACAGTTGGTTTATTTCTTCTGAAAAATACATTTAAGGACTCTGTTAATTTCTTTCTCAAGGGTCAATGGATGGGCCTCTACCTCGTCCCCGATGGTCATCTGAGGCATCTGGGAAACCTCCTGCCTCTGGTAAGGGACCTAAGTGTGTTCAAAGAGTCTAAAACCATGGAGGAAGTGGGTAGAGGAATTTTTTATCTTCCTCACAGAGTATACAAATTAGAATAAGTCTAAATCAGTTCTCTGGCTTTTAACAGATCTAGGATCCGGTACAGCGGCCATGATGAACAGCAGCTCAAGAAACTCTTCCCCCACTAAGGTGATGGATGAGGGCAAGGTAAAATTCAGTCATTGTGAATTATAATTAGGTGTTTCAGGGACATGTAGCTTTTCCTGCACACTCTCTCTTTGCCTCATCTCCTGTTTGTGTGTTCTGTCATATCTGTACTGTCTCACTTATTTTTTAAAAAACAAACTCTTCTCCAAGAGCCTGAAGGCCCCTCAGTCCCCAGCAGTGCATCCTCGGCTGAGCACCCAGTAGCTGTAAGTGTTTGGAAGTTGAGGCCTGGACTGGGCTTTCATTTGGTGTATTTCTGGCCAGGATTTGAGGAGCATGACACTAATCTTTGCTTTAAAGTGGATGGTGCGATCGATCTTACTTTTGACCTTAACTTGGGAGTGTTGCTGAAATCTGGTTGGTTGGTTGGTTTTTTTCTCCTCTTTCCTGTTTCAGTTAGACGATTACCATGTTTAGAGCATCTGCTGTAATTGTTATTAACTAAAAAATGTGAAAAGTCATCCTTGTGTGCTTTATTACTTAATGCTCTTAGGCAAATAAATTCATTATAAATTGCATAATATATTGTTATATCTTTATTTGGAAGTATGCTATTTAAGAATACCTACACTTGTATACTAGGCAAACCTATTTTGAATGATCTGAAATTACAGATGAATAACAGAAGAATGTTTGCTAGATGTGAAATACTGACTGAATAGTGAAAGTCTGTAATTACCCATTGAGCCAGTTTCCAGCAATGTCCTTAAACTATGTTCACATAAGTGTATTTTCTTATAACTTATGTAGCTGTTATAGTTGGTAAGTCCTCTGATCATACCTGACAGTGCTTCTCTATGTTGAAATCAAAATAAGTTTAATATTGAGAGTTTGCAACCCAGTTTCTTATAGGAAATGATTAGGCAATATCTCAGACAATATTACTGGTAAAGAAGGTAAGCATTAGAGTTGTGCCTGCCTAATTTGTGTAAATAACATTGTTTCTGTTGGAAAATACTTCCAAGTTCCAGCACAGGACTCCAGGAATAAACATCTCTTGAGAGATCTTATTTCAGACTCCTTTGAAAGTAGACTTCACAGAGAGTAGAGACCCCTATGTTAGAGAGGAGAAGCAGAGGTGGAAAGAACATGGGCTTGGAGTCAAACCTGGTATTGAATCCCAGCTCAGGCTCTTAACATGCCGTGTTGACCTTCAGCCAATTATCTAATACTCCCTGTGCCTCTGTTCCTTCATATTTAGAACAAGATGATCCTATTAGAGATTTAGAGATCTGAGAATTCGAGATAATATATGAAAGGCCTATTGAAGGTACTCTGAATAGTAGCTATTACATGTGTAGAGAATGGATTTTTCATTACCTTTCATTCTGTGTTCTTAACATGGAAATCATCTATTGTGGTGATGAGAGGGAGCGCAGAGGGAGGGACTGCCTTATAAATAATGATTTGTATGGTATAACTTTTATGTTAGTATGCAGTGACCTCCGTTAATAACCTTTGACAGTCCTTATTTGCTTTCCTTTCCATTCATGTGCAGTAATATGATTATAGCGAAACTGCTCACTCTCACGCATACTTTTAATTTTTGTAAGCTGACCGGGGAACGAGTGGGAGGGTAGTGTTGCGTTGCTCCGATTCTGCTCTTTGGACAGCTGCCTGACATTTGCTTCATTGGGTTTTAGCTTTTACCAGTGTTGGTGCTTTTGTCTGTCATACCAAAGTATTTCAAAACTTTAATTGCTTCCACTCTGCAGGTTAATATGGCTACAAAAGGGCCCCCTCCTTACCCAGGGGTGCCTCTCGTGAGCTCCCCAGTGGGAGGCCCTCTACCACCACCCATTCGATATGGACCACCTCCTCAGCTCTGTGGGCCATTTGGGCCTAGGCCACTTCCTCCACCATTCGGTATGATGATCTGAAAAGTTGTAATTGACTTGTAAAGCATATTCATCTTTTCTTTCTATTCCTTGCTAAAACAGTTGTAATTGCAGGGCTTTGCAATGCAGGAATAAACTGGACTTAGTACTTTTCCCCACATTTCTTAGGACATGTAAGTGCTGCATAATCTCCGTGTAATGAGATGGGCAATAGCTGTCTCTTATAGACAAGAAAAGGGGCCATTTATAGAAAGCCAAAAATATTACTTCTGCAGATGTTTATTGAACGTCTGTGGCTACATACTAGGCTCTGTAATAAATAGAAAGGTAAATAAGAGACATCTCCTAACTTAAGATGTCCTGTAGGTCATAGATAACTAAATTCTTCAATCACTCATAATGGAAGCATAAGCAGTGGGTCACAATATAAAAAAAGGAAAGATTAAACCCTCACTCCTCACCTTGGAAATAGATGGAAGGGAGTTATTAAAGAGACTATAGAATTTAATAGCTACCTAATCAATGTTGCTGGATTTAATTAACTGGAACTGGAAGGCCTTATCCAGCAGGGCAGACACCTTGATCTCAATGGCACATGTTAGGTCCACGCTGAGATACTGCATGAAGTTTTAACTGCTACAGTAACACAATGGAATTTCCTTTGTCAAAATTTCTTTGTTGCAATGAAGCCCTATTTCTTAGTCTTCTTGGTATGGTATATAGTACTTCCAAGTCCAAACCAGGTTCTTGAGATAAAGATGACAAAATCGTGTAGTGGAAAAAACACAAGTCTGGAACTAGGTAGAGCCCGTGTTGCTTCATGGCAGGCTGGCCACAGGCATGTATCTTAAACTTGCTGAACCTCAGTTTGCCTCACTATAAAGATGGGCACTCCTTTAATTTCTAGGGTTATGAGAAATAAGACTATATTAATGTATTTGGAACCATCTTAATTTAGATGTATTTACATAACTGAACTTCTGTTTTCCAGGTCCTGGTATGCGTCCACCGCTAGGCTTAAGAGAATATGCAGCAGGCGTTCCACCTGGAAAACGGGACCTGCCTCTTGATCCTCGGGAATTTTTACCAGGACACACACCATTTAGACCTTTAGGTTCTCTTGGTCCAAGAGAGTACTTTATTCCGGGTACCCGACTACCACCCCCAACCCATCCCCCCCAAGACTACGCACCACCACCTGCTGCAAGAGACTTACCGCCTTCAGGCTCTAGAGATGAGCCTCCACCTGCCTCTCAGAGCAGTAACCAGGACTGTTCACAAGCTTTAAAACAGAGCCCCTAACTATGGCCTCTGACGTTCAGCTGGAGAGGAAGTGGACTGTGCACTCACTGTTCATTATAGTAAAGGATTTCATTGGCTTCAAAATCCAAAAGTTTATTTTAAAAGGTTTGTTTTTAGAACTAAGCTGCCTTGGCAGTGTGCATTTTTGAGCCAATTAAAAAATATCATTTTCCCCTTAAATAAAAATCACCTCTTAAGCTAGTGCATCCTTACAACTTTGAAATGTGCAATAAAGAATACCTGTGTTTTAGCTGATGTACCATATGTAATTGCTGAGTGATTTAGAATGTCATGAAAAATACGAACATTTCCTGTGGAAATGCTTTAAGAACATGTATTTCCATTATCCTATTTTTAGTGTACACCAGTTGAATACAGAACAATGGTGTTTATAAGCTTGATTTTTTTTTTAAATATCTAGTCGCTAAGACTGTTACGCTAAACGTGTTTACTGAAAGATCACTAAACTTTATTCCCCTCTTGCTGAAGTTCTTTGTAGTAATAGTTCATAAAAATTTACTAATATTTCCCAAGCGTCTGTTGATTTATTGGATTGTTTCGAGGCTTGTACCATTTGGGAAACATGAACTCAGGCTCCCAGAACTGAAGACGGTGTCTTGGCAGCACACTTCATGTTGCTTGTGGCTAAAGGGGTTCAACTTCCGTCACCTCTGAACTCACCAAGTGATCTCTTTTTATTTCAGAGAGGTCAGTGGTCCCACCTGTGTAGCATTCATGTGCTTTCTTATGACCCTCCTTGTCGATTTGAGAATGGTTTTCTGTGTATGAGTCTACAGGAGTAGCAATTACTTGACCTTATGTTCTACTGCTTTTACCCATTCGTGTGGTAGGGTGCGTTACAGAAAAATGAAAATGTCATGACCATAAAAAGAAATTTCTTTTAAAAAATGTACACAGTCTTTTCATCTTTCCCATACCTTGCCACTGACTTTTAAGGAATATGGCATACAGATTAGAAGAGTATAAACCCATAAGAAGGAATAATTTAGAGCTGTAAGGCTTGTAACATGCCCTAGGTCAGCAACCATGGGCGGAACTTGGTTCTTTTTTTTCATAGGTAGTATTCCAAAGTTAATATTTGAACATTGGTGCTTTTATTTAAAAATCAGTAAATCTAAGAATCTGGAATTGCACCACACTTAAAGTCTTATACCCATTACTACTACACTGTCTTTATTTTTTTACAGTGTCTTTAAAACAATGTTTCTAAGAACTAAGTCTTAAGACATTTTAATTACAGTAATTTTAATAGCACATTTTAAGAAGTTTAAGATTTACATTAAATCAAAATCATAAAAGACTCACTCTTTTGTTACTGCTAGCCATATTCTTCCATTCTCTGAATTTCTATGATGTATATGATTGAAACCTAGAGCATGACTTGTCACTGTTGTGATAACCAATTAAGAACACCCTGTAGAAAGGAGCAAAAGCTTCTGTGTGAAACAATTTTCTCTTTATACTCAACTACTGAAGATAGTAGTTTGGAAAGATAAGGACCTTTGAAAGAAAACAACTTTCAGAATTCATAAGGAATATATAAATTCTTTAGGAAGAGAATTCAGTCTACATGTGCTCCCATTTAATATCAAGAATAGAAGAAATTAAGAGGAAAACTCCATAGAATAGCATAGGCCATCTTTAACAGCGTAAAATGAGATTTAGTCACAAACAACTTTTGAATAATCTGTTAACCTCTTCAGAATACAAAACAATGGTGAAGCTAATATAATTTCTAATTTTAAATAGCATTTAAATACAGAGTATGTCCAAGTGGCGCTCATGCCTGTAATCCCAACACTTTGGGAAGCCAAGGTGGGAGGATCACTCCCAGGTTTGAGACCAGCCTGGGCAACATAATAAGACTCCTCTCTCTACCACAAAAACAAAAAAGTATATATGCCAGCTAGGCAGGTAAGGAAGGAAGGTAAATTAAATCTTTTTAAAATTCAAAACTAGAGTATTTTTCTAAGGCCTTTTTTTTTTTGAGACAGAGTCTCACTCTGTTGCCCTGGCTAGAGAGTGCTATGGCGTCAGCCCAGCTCACAGCAACCTCAAACTCCTGGGCTCAAGCGATCCTCCTGCCTCAGCCTCCCAGGTAGCTGGGACTACAGGCATGCGCCACCATGCCCGGCTAATTTTTTCTATTTTTTTTTTTTTAGTAGTTTGGCCAATTTCTTTTTTTTTTTTTTAGAAAAAAAGGGGCTCGCTCTTGCTCAGGCTGGTCTGGAACTCCTGAGCTCAAACGATCCGCCCGCCTCAGCCTCCCAGAGTGCTAGGATTACAGGCGTGAGCCACCGCGCCCAGCCAAAGGCCTTTTTTTGTGTTTATTCTGTATCTCATACCATTGAAAAATCAGTAAGATACAGAGATTCCAGTGTACCTTATCTGAGCAGCTCTGAACCAGTCCAGAATTGCCTCCTCTCCCATCCGTCTGATTGTACGGCTTCTGTAGCAAAGCCCAAGGCAAGTTGCCAATATACAGATGGTGCAGGGAACATCGTCCCTCTGTTAAATCAGACTTTTCCGTCTCAGAAGTTACATCTACTTCAGAAGTCATCTTCAGCTAAATGTGTTTCTGGGTTTAGTTGCTAAAATTATCTCATTTATGAAGCAGCAATATTTCAGCCTGAAAGCACTTTTCTACTGTATTAGTAGTTAATGTCAATGGCTGAGTTTTTTCATTGCAAAGTAAACGTAATTTGTGGGATATGGAGTATTCTGCGTGAGCTGCTTCAAGACAATCACTTTTGTCATTTCATTCAGGTCGGAATTAAAGCTAAACTAATCACACAGTGTTCGATTTAAGCTGCTTTAATACTGATGAAAGGCATTTGTCGTTCATATAAACCATACTTAATATGAAGGATAGCAGATGCGTCTTCATATAAATTATCACTTTGATATACATGTCTTATGGTCTATGAGAAAAGAAAAAGAACGATATATCAGTTTTGCTACATTTTAATAGGTTTCTTAAGGGATTATTTTTTAGGTCTCGTCAGCAACATCAAACGAAAGGTACTAAGTACTCCACAGGGCACAGAGTGCTGCCAAGCACCTTAGGAAATTTACATGACATGGAGAAAATGTGGTTCTTGCCCCTTAAGGAGCTCACAGTCTGGGGATTTGACAACCTGTAGTCAGAAGAGTTGAGTGAACAACAAAGTAATTTATTAAGGCAAATTCTTCATCCCCTAGAGCTACTGTGGACCGAATCATTTTAGAATCTGGAATTAATCCAATCAAGGGATTGAAAGACAAGACTAAATTTGGCTGAGAATTTTTTCAGGCTCATATATTATTTATTAACATCCATCTAGGACACAGAATTGGCTTACCAACAACTGAAAGTAAAGACTAGAGCTCCTGAAATGCAAGGGCTAAAACAACTTAATTGTGGTTACTTATTTGAAAAAGCAAACATTGAGTGGTATGACTAGGGTTATTACACTAGTTTAAAAATAGGCCAGGTACAGACACTGCATTCTCCTCATGCATTGCTCATTTAAAACAGTGATAAAATATGTGAGTTCTACATGTAACCCACAGAAAGCCCACCACAAGTTTTAATGTTCTGTGTATCAAATATCCACTTCATGTGTACTATGAAAGTTTTATTTATGCCCCATAAAGTCAAAAGTAATGTAAATAGTCAAATTATAATAAGCTAATGACCTGCATATTTTCATATGGATGAATGTCAATATATCTAAATAGGAAATAAATGGCGATCCTATCTACCTATATAAAAAAAAATAGAATATCTTTCCAGATTTTGCATACTCATCACTATAAGAAGAGGTATGCAGGTTTTAAGGTTTCACAATCAGTTGTCAGAAAAACAGCAGTTATGCCTGCAGTATCTTGTTAGCATCTGACTCAATTATTTCTGGATTACATTACTTAGAGGATATTGTAAATCCATCTAAAAATTTGTAATTATCTTGAGATGGCTCCAAAGTTAACCCTGGAATCAGTATCAGAAAGAATAACAATGTGATGTAGAAGTGCAGCTAATCAACATGACTAAAAATATGCTCACTTTCACAAAAACAATCTGGCCATCTGGAAAATACCACAGCTACAACCTGGGGAACACTCCCATATGGAATACTGATCTGGCCAAGGCACACTGTTTCTAAGCAGGAAAACTATCAGATCAGGGTGAATTTAGGCCACTTCTGAGGAGCAGCCTATAAATTTCCAGGAAGACCTTCTTAGGCAGCATAATTGGTCCAACTCCTCTCAAAGCAGTTTGATACTATCCTACCCACGTCAACCCGAAGTTTGAAGTTAACTCAGACCAAAAGAGCATACTGGAGCAAAAGTGAACAGATGTGTAAACTTGAGCACATTCTTATTGCTGTATTAAGTCTGAAGATGAGCACACCCTACCACAACAGTATTGTTCCAGGAAGCAAGGTAGGAGTAGTGGTAAATTAGAAAATAGACTACTAATTGCACAATTAATAGAAAAGTAAAAACATGTTTCAAAGTCTACAATAAACCTGTATCCAAAGGAGTCTTACATGTCAGTGATGTGCTGGACTTTGAATTCTGTTGGACAGCTTTGCAACAGACTCACTCTGGCCTACTGGCACGGGTACGGCTCACTTCCTGCCTGTGGAAGGGTGAATGTGCTACACAGAGCTATGATGGTTTCTACTGAGTGGTAAAATTCACAGAAGTTCCAGGTTCATCATATCAGGATCATTCCTTGTGCAAAGTTTGATGTAGATGAAGATAAAGTGGTTTCTTGGTCAATAATTGCAATTTCTTTCTTTTAAAGTCAGTGGGTTTCTTGTATCTGTAACAATAGAAAGACCATCGTTTAAAACACTTTTGATAATTGATCTATCCCAAAGTTACATACTGGATAAGGGGGACAAAGAAAAAAGATACACTAGTCACCATTAAATTAGTACTAATTCTATATGAACATCACTTACAGTTCAATTACAATTGGCCCAGGTTTAATTTCATCCATCTCCATGAAAGCAAAACACTTGGTGCTGGTAAACCTTTTTTTAGGTTTGTAGTGTTTGAATTCAAAGAAGATAGCTGCACCTAAAAAATTAAAGCAGAACAAACCACATAAATCACAGCACATTTCTTGTGTGTTAATTAGTTTTCTTTGATCAACAGAAGCATAGGAGCCACAATTGGCATAATTTTACAAGCAACTTGTAGCCAGCAGTCTCTGATAAAACTATAACTTACTGTAGTTTTCACCCAAAACTCTTGTGTACCTGAATGACGATTCTCCGTATCACTCAATTCTACAAACTATAGCAAAACTTCTTGAGCTAGACTGACTTAAGAATGTATATAAGGCTGGGTGCAGTTGCCCACATTTACTAAATACCTACAATGTGCCAGGTTCTGCTGTGTGCTGGGGATAACAAGGAGACCGTCTCTGCCATCAAGGAGCTTCCAGTTAATTAGACAGGCAAATATATAAGAAGTTAATTATAATAAAATATGGTTATAGAAATTAGAATCATTAGAATAGGACAGGCTACATGTGGTGGCTCAACCTGTAATCCTAGCATTCTGTGAGGCCAAGGCCGGAGGATCGCTTGAACTCAGGAGTTCGAGACGAGCCTGAGCAAGAGTGAGACCCCGTCTCTACAAAAAAATAGAAAACTTAGCCGGGCGTTGGGGTGAGTGCCTGTAGTCCCAACTACCCAGGAGGCTGAGGCAGGAAGATAGCTTGAGCCCAGGAGTTCGAGGTTGCAGTGAGCTGCACTCCAGCTAGGGCAACAGAGCAAGACTCTGTCTCAAAATAAAAAAGAAAAAGAATGTATATAAGTTATGCACACAGGTAGAACCATAAACCACTAAAGAATATAAAGGATTAAATACCACAAGAAGAACACAGAAGATACTTAATAACAATACCCATAGAAACTCATTAGGTAGAAAAGGCATTTAAAGGAGTTCCTAAAAAAAATTAAAGCTTGAATCATTTCTCTTCTCCCTGAAACAAAAACCCAAAAAATCAATTTTGGGGATGTCTTAGAATTCAAACAACACAAATTACATGCTTGTTCAGTTATAAAATATTATCTATTTCCCAAGACCTTTTTCAGTGTTCAAAGCAGTTTGGGGTTTTTTTCCTATAACTGCATATGCCTATATCAAGATGGTGCTATGGAAGGCAAACATCCAAAGGGTAAACCTACCTATTCCAACCCTCTCCTCCCATGAGCAAGTGATAATCAAATGTTTAGACAGCCCTATGTCCCCAGAGTCCAACAGATAAGCTCTTCCCAAACCCTGCAGAAAAAAGCTAACAATAGAGAAATAAGTTGCCTCATCAATGTGGCCAAGAACAATTCATTTCTAAAGAAGGCATAGAAACTGACAGAAGGAAGTCGAGGTGTCACTCTTAACTGGCTACTTCTTAATATTGCCTTAACCAGAGTGGTGCCAGATCTTGGCTTTTAAAGACAGTCAACATACATCTAATACTTTCACTGATGACAAAACTCGCAAGTGACTAGAAGTTAAGTTTAACAATATTCAGAGGCTGGTCTGAACGCAGTGAGTTATCTCACTTGATTGTTCACAGTCAGTTACAGATTGAACTCCTTGTTCTACTTTCCCCCTTCTCACTACTGCACTTGTCTAAAAAAAACAATGTTCAGAAATGTGTGTACAGCCCTGGCACTTGGGTCCAAATGGTGTGCCTCACATGGCAAGGCGGTAAAGAAACACCATTCACTCAGGAGACAGTGGATGTGGGTGAGGGAGAGAGAGGCATATTGAGGCATCTACGCCCAACACACAAAGGGTTACAGTAGGTTACTGGTGTCTCCCTTCCCTAGGTGTGTGACTGCCATATCCACAAAGGGTGGCTGCTTTTCTCCTTCCCACAGCAATAATTGAGGCATTTTATCACCAAAAATCTTCAGAGATTTTCAAGGTAGCAGATCATATTTCTTAGTCTCTTTGGCTAACAGACTCATCTCCTCATCACGATTGCGTCTGAGGTCTGAATAAATGTGAAGATAAAGTCGCATTTGGAAACAATGCTAAAGTTCAAAAATATTACCATCAAAATGATGGAAAGTAAAAATATTTATTTGTCTGCATCATCAGTAAATAATGTATTTCCTGCATCTTTCATCATGCTATTTATAAGAAAGAACAAAATGCGAAATGAGAATATCCTAGGTATAATACTTTCATGTTTACAAGTGTTTTAAATTAACCTATTAATGTGTGCATTAGCTATAATATCAGTTAAAACTACAGTAACTGTAAAAAATAAGTTCAAAGCTGGAGAAAATGAATAAAGTTAAATTCGAATATAGCTCTACTTTTAGCATCTTCTGAGTCAAGTCATTAAGAAGGAACACAGTGTAATAAAACAGAAAAGTTAGCTCATGAAACACTCTGCCTTCTCAGCACCACATCAAAACATTTCTCACAGCAATGGAGTTAAAGAAATGAAAGAAAGTTGTTAATATTTTTATTCAGAAGACACACTTCATACTGAAAGTTCTTCAGCATTATTTACTAAGCCCCTCTTCTCTCCATGTTCTTGTAACACGGTGACTCCCTGGCTCTGGTCCGTATCAAGAATCACCTAAATGCTTTCTAAAACACAGACTGCTGAGATCCGCCCCCGGTTTCTGATCCAGGTGGTCTGGGCTGGGGCCTGAGCATTTGCAGCGAGCAAGGTTCCAGGTGATGGTGCTGCTTGGGGGCCACACTCTGACAGCCACTGTCTAGCAAAAGCATGGAAAGACAAGTCTTCCAGCGGCAGAGGAGAGGAGGCAGTGCATCAGACTCGAGAGGTCAAATACCAAATATTCTAGAGGTCGAGACAGTTGTTTAAAAGGTACTTGTACATCTTATACAAGCTTCCTGCAGAGCTTGAAAATTTCAGAAACTGCAACTGAACCTCAGGTGATTAAGGGATTTTGGAGTCTTTTTGGAGAACACTGGCAATCCCATTGGGTAAAAGGCATGGAAAAGCATTTAATCCTAAGAACCGTTTAACTTGGAAATGTAACCTACTGTTACAGAAATTTGTTTTTGTCATTCCCCATCTTCCTGCCATTCATGATATCTTTCTACCCGATACATTCAACTGGAAGAAAAAACTGGTTCTTTACCTGTTAGAGGCTTAATCATTAGGGAACCTTAGGGAGCTGCTGCTTCCCAACCTTTTAGTATGGGAAAAACTTTGTTAAGAATGTTGTATTATGTGACAGTGTTATTAGACAACTAGATAATACAATTACTAAGTTCCACATTTAAAATAAATGTACATTTTATTCAAATCAATAAACACTATGTGACATTCATTTCTGCCAGATACTAACTGTGCTAGGTCTACTATGCACACAGACTCGAATAAGATGAGGGCTCTGTCCACGAGAAGCATATTATTTATGATTACAAACCTTTAGTTAATTTTTCAACATGTTTCTGGAGCTCAATGTCCACATTAAAATGAACATATGTATCTTCCTTTCTTGAAGCCACAGGGGTATCTTGTACAGGAGTTAGATCTATGCCATTCAGATCTACAGAGAAAAAAATAAGTTTCTTTTTAGGAACATTCAAATACAGACTCAAAAACTGCAAACTACAAAGGGCTGTATTTCCTAAAGAGGCTTGGAGAAAGCTGAGAGGAGAGTCTCGGGCTAACAGAAATTCCTGTTTGTCGTGAGCAGGCACCTGAAGAGTTGGTGGTGTCCACAGAAGTATGTGGAGGCAGCTGAGTACAGAAGGGATGGGAGACCTTGTGGAGAAGAGGAGGAAGCCTTGCCATGACCAGGTACAAAAGAAAGCTTGTGGCCAGGTGTGGTGGCTCCCGGCTATAATCCCAGCACTCCGGGAGGCTAAGGCAGGAGGATCTCTTGAGGCCAGGAGTTCAAGACCAGCCTGAGCAAGAGCAAGACCCCGTCTCTATAAAAAATAGAAAAATTAGCCAGGCGCAGTGGCTCCTGACCCTAATCCCAGCACTCGGGGAGGCCGAAGCGGGAGGATCACTTGAACTCAGGAGTTTGAGGTTTCAGTGAGCTACGACGATGCCATTGCACTGTAGCCTGGGCAAAAGAGCAAGACTTTGTTGTCCCCACAAAAAAAAAAAAAAAAAGAAAGAAAGCAAGCTACAAGCTTTGTCTACAAGAAGACAAAATTTGATCTTTATAGTTAAGAGGTAAAAAGAACTTTTTATTTTCCTTAGGGAATAGGCCACTATATTTTGTGTGCAATAAAAATTTTAAATGTAATTAATATGCCACAATTGGGTCCCTGTTCCTAATTTCCAACGTTGATCACGGGTATTCCTTGGAAAGGCTTTTAAACATAACATTATCAGAATCCCCCTGCTGTATTCCAGTCGGAGGACCAAAAATGGACATGAGAGCTGCCAAGGAAACCCTTACATTAATGAATGAATTTTTATATGTATTATCTACATTCTCATTATATTTGCTATAACCTGATTTAAACCAACCAGATGGTACACTAAGTTATTGTGTATGGTTTTAACTTCCTGGATCCAGGAATCTTTCAGTTTAATCAAATTCAACATGGACTCATTTGATGACTACTCAGTGTGTGTATGTATTATTCAATAGACCTGTCTTAGGGAACTTAAAACAATTTAGTACATTTTATTATTTCAGTCCTTAAAGACATTTATAAGAACATGTTTTAGTTCAACATGAATGCAAAGGTGACTTAACATCTACTATATTATTATTAAGTATTTTTGTGTTATAATGTATATGCCTTAATGAATTATGCAGTTTTGCAAATATCTATCAAAATACAATGTAGAGTATTAACACTTTCCAGTAGACCATGTATTTGAAAACTGATAACATCAGAAGTCAAAGTATCATATAACCTGTCATGGGATTAGTTCAAAAAAAAAAAAAAGTATCACAGCATTAATGCTGTAGATCATGGTCTCCACACATTAAAATTCTTCTCTGTGGCTGAATTCCTTTTTCTTTTTCTTTTTCTTTTTTTTTTTGAGACAGAGTCTCACTATGTTGCCCGGGCTAGAGTGCCGTGGCGTCATCCTAGCTCACAGCAACCTCAAACTCCTGGGCTCAAGCGATCCTCCTGCCTCAGTCTCCCGAGTAGCTGGGACTAGAGGCATGCGCCACCATGCCCGGCTAATTTTTCTGTATATATTTTTAGTTGTCCAGATAATTTTTTTCTATTTTTTTTTTAGTAGTGACGGGGTCTTGCTCTTGCTCAGGCTGGTCTTGAACTCCTGAGCTCAAACAATCCGCCTGCCTCGGCCTCCCAGAGTGCTAGGATTACAGGCGTGAGCCACTGCGCCCGGCCCCCTCCTTTTTCTTTTAATTGGTACTAATGGACCCATGAGTTTGAAATTATTTCTTTGGTTAATAAAAGCTCCCTCCATTTAATTTCAGCCCATATCTGTTTATTTGATTTGCCTCAAACTACAGATTAAAGTAAACCACTTAGATTAACTGTCCAGTTATTTCTGGTAAGAGTGTAACAACTTCATTCTCAATCACCCAATTATTTTTAAAAGACTGTTAAGTGCTGTACAAATAAAGCATCCTGTATAAAATGCTTGGCAAAGGGAATTCAACCACTGCAGTTTCCCTCTTAAAGACTTATTCCTTTACTAGGAATAAATGGACTGCCACATTGGATAGGAGGAAAAAAGCAAATCCTAAGAATAACCATGCTTCATAACTGCAGTACCACAGTTAAGGATAAAAAACACTTCACTTTTTTAAGGCCCCATTTCCCCGTCTTCACTGAGGATTCATTTGAGGCCTTACTCCCATTCACCTCTACAGGACTGTCCTGTGTAGAAAGCTCTCTGGGACAGGAAGGAGAGGGCCTAATGCAGAAGGGACAGGAAAACAGAACTGGGCTTTGAAAAGAAAACTACACACCCTTGGAAGGTACAGGACATTTTGTTAACCTGTAAACTGAAGGATGTATCAATATTTGCTGTTAAAGACAATGTGTATATCCAGCCAGCACCCTAGACAGAATTTTAAGAATGAAAAGACATACACAAAGAAAAACTCAAAAGCAAAAGTGAATGTAAGTTATAGTAGGAAAATACTTTCAGTAAATCTCTCAGAAATATTTGGTGAGGGAGTGATAAGCTCCTCCGGGGATTTTGCCTCATTGTAGAATGAACTAAAATGAATTGTCACAGATATAAGATACCTCCTCCCGCAAAAGAAATTGTACCAAATGAGAAGCAACATTATAAAATTTGCCAGAGGAAAAAAACGTAGACAGAGTTACTTACCCTTTACACTAACTGTAATGTAGGGATCGATGCACTGCCCAGCATCTTTCAAACCAATTTTCTCAATTCTGATGGTGAGTAACGTCATTCCTGGTTCTGATGGCAACCTTGGTAATAAAGTACCTGGCAACAGGGAAAAAGCAATAAAAGTTAGCTCTGTCAGTAATTTCAGAGTAAATATTTTAAAAGACACAGAGAAGAAACAGCCTTGGTCTTAACTGACTTAGTAATGAGCCAGGCATTATTTTGGTTTTCAAAACTTCCAAACTTGACCTTATTCTTCTCGAATATTTAATTATACACAAATCTGTACTTCTATATCTCAGATTAATCACTAAAGCAAAAATTGTTAATTCAAGCTTGTTAAAAATTTGAGTCACTCCAGGAAGCTTAATTATAAATTATCACATAATGAATAATATACTCATATACACACTTTGTATATACTCATATATACAATATACTTTACATCTCAATAGAGAGTAGTAGAAAAAAGACAGGAAAAACTTTTTAAACATTTGTTATATTATCCTAAAGCTTGAGAAATATACTAGAATCAATCTACAAATCCTTTAGTTATTATTGATAGAAGAAATAATTTATAATTTAATATTTATGTATTTAATTGAATAATCTTACAGTCTAATTTTCCACTCCTTTCTTTATCAACATCAAGGCAAAAAAGAACCAAAAAACCTGTTGGAATTGCAGTGAAATTCAGATCAATTTTAGAAAGAGTCACATCTTACATGAGTGGATTAATAAAATGTGGTATATGTATACCATGGAGTACTATTCAGCTTTAAGAAACAATGGTGATATAGCACCTCTTGTATACTCCTGGATAGAGCTGGAACGCATTGTACTAAATGAAGTATCCCAAGAATGGAAAAACAAGCACCACATGTACTCACCATCAAATTGGTATTAACTGATCAACACATAAGTGCACATATAAGAATAACATCTATTGGATGTTGGGCGGGGGGGATGGGGGAGGAGGGAGGAGGGGACGGGTATATGCATACACAGAGTGCAATGCGCACCATCTGAGGGATGGGCACACTTGAAACTCAGACTTGGGGGGGCGGGGGGTGGGGGCAAGGGCAACATATGTAACCTAAACATCTATACTCCCATAATATGCTGAAATAAAAGAAAAAAAAAAAGAGTCACATCTTTACAAACTGCTTCTTCTAATCCATGAACTGGATTTTTTAGACTTCTTCATTTCTCTCAGTAAAGTTTTGTTATTTTCTTCACAAAAGTCCTGTATTTCTTTTGTCTGATTTATTGTAAGGTACTTGATATTTTCTGATACTATTATAAATATAATATTGCATTTTCTAAGCAATTGTTGCTTATTTATAGAGATAAAATAGATTCTTATGTAAAGATTTTATATCCACGAACCACTAATGACTTATATATATAAGTTCTTTTGCATGCTCCATATACATATTCATAACATCTGCAAATAGAGGTATTTTCTCCCCTAATTTTTATATTTTATTTCTTTTTCTTGTCCTAGTGCACAAAGTAGGACTTCCAAGACAATGTTAATGAAAAGAGGTAATAGTAGGCACCCTTGTTTTGTTCTTGATCTGAAAAAAAAAAGCTTTCAGTTTTACCATTAAATATGATTTTTGGCTCTAAGTGTCACTTTTTATCAGATTAAGGATGTTCTGTTCTTGGTCTGCTGAAGCTTTTGAAATCATGAATGGATCTGGAATTTAACTGAAAACTTTTTCTGCATCTATCGAGATGATCACGAAATTTTTCTCCTCAATTTGCTAATGTGAATTACCCTGATATATTTTGCTAATTTAACAATATATTCTAAAAATCACTCAACCGTTTATATAGAGATTTTCCCAATTATTTTCTATGGCATTCTATCTATCATAATTTATTCAGCTAATCTTCATATAGCAGTTAGGTTGTTTCTAATATTTTACTATTACTAAAAATATCTCAGTAGAGAATGTGGTATACAACGCAAGTGTTTTTTCCGTATTATTGGGGGTGTATCTTCAGTATGAATTCCTAGGAGTGGATTGCTAGGCTAAGGGAAAATGTATATTGTTGTTGTTGCTGAGATATTGCTGAATTCCCCTCCAAGGAGACGGTACCAGTGATGAATGACACAGCCTCATTTCCCCACAGTCTCAGCAACAGCTTTAATTTGCATGTCTTTTATGACAAGTGAAGCTGAGTATCTTTTCATATGTTTAGGGTCCTTTGGATATCTTGGGCGTACGTGTGTGTGTGTGTGTGTGTGTGTGTGTGTGTACTGTCCATGTCTTTTGTCCAATTTTCTAATGTGCTTGTGGTCTTCGTTGTCACAACTTAAAATTTTCTTTATATATTAAGGATGTTAGTCCTTTATCTGTCTTTTTTACTTCATGGTGTTTTTGGCTTTAGTTTGATTATGGCTTTTTTTTGACAGACAAAAGGTGATGGCTCATTCAACTTTCAGAGTCAATAAGAGAGTCTCTTTTTATGATAGACTATTTTCTCCCAAATAAACATTAAAATTGTTTCTACCTTTAAGTGAATCAGTTTCAAAACCTTTAACTGTCTGGATCTTTTAGTTGAAATGGTAGGGCTAATGTTTTTTTCCTCCTTACCAACAAACTTTTTTCCCTGAAGCTATAGTAAGGTTTAATCTAACTACTAAATATATTTCTAACAATGTAATATGGAGGCAGTGATTTCAAGCCTGAAAGATGCTCAATTTATATAGTTCTTCTCTAATTTGATGTGGGATATAAAACATTTCACTCCATCACGGAAGGTTCAATTTTACCCTTAGTAAAGAACAGCTGAAGCTATGTAATTAAGACTATAAGTAGCACAGAAAGAGGTGTCTATTCAAGGTATTTCATGATGGTTTCCAATGTGTCTCCCCTTGCATGGTCAACTTCTACACACCTTCTTTGTCTCAGTTCTAGCTAGATCGCCTTTGCTAAACTCCCTCAGCTCTTTTTTTTTTTTTTTTTTGCTCATTTGTAATATATTCTGTGCCCATCTCTAACCATGATGATATACTTTGGGCTCTGTCTTGCTGACTACATGGTAAGCACCCTACAAGATGGGTCTGAATAACTATTCATTTTTGTATTGTTTTCACTAGTAATAAATAGATCTTTGTTGGAGAAACATTTTGTTGAATGAATAAACGAATTTTACAGCTCTCAAGGTTACTATGCTCTAGTAAATACATGGCCTGAAAATATATATCAATGTACATGGCCTTATGATATGCATGAAAGAAGACAAAAATATTAGGATAATACTATACCACCTGCAGCTCCCTGCATTAGATTTTGTGCACTGAGCCATGCATGTTCACAGTGATAGACAGAGACTGGGTAACCCCTATAGCAATTTTATTACAAGTCTCTGAGCCTCAAAAGGCATGAGCAGTAAGATTATGTTCACTTGACTGGGTCCTCCCCACTTTTTTTCGTTTGGAGACAGGATCTTGGTCTGTTGTCCAAGATAGAGTACAGTGGCATCATCATAGCTCATTGTAACCTCATACTCCTGGGCTCAAGCAATCCTCCTGCCTCAACCTCTTGAGTAGCTGAGACTACAGGTACACGTCACTGCACCTAGCTATTTTTTTTTTTTTTTTTTAGTTTTTGTAGAGACAGGGTCTTGCTCTTGCTCAGACTGGTGCCAACTCCGACCTCTAGCGATCCTCCCACCTCAGCCTCCCAAAGTGCTAGGATTACAGGTGTGAGCCACCATGCCTGGCCTGAATGGGTCCCTTTTGATGTCAGCTGCTGCTTCTGGTTTACCTGCCCCAACCTCCTCTTATGCAGCACCAACTGAAGCAAAAGTGATTCACTGGTATCAAAGAAAATTGGAGGGAATTTTTCAATTCAATGTGATTTCTAAAGAAGAGGTATGAGTTAGGAGAGGAAGGTTGTAACCTATTACCATTCTGATAAGGTAACAATGAATTTCAAGCTTCTGAGTCATTTTACTGCACTAGTGCAACAGGGGATACAAAAAAGTCCATTTGATGATAAAAATTATTTACTAATAGGGTGTCCCTGGGGTAATCATTCCAAGTTGCATCACCTGCAGAAAACAACTTACAAATGCTAAACAACTTATAAAAAAATTGAAAAATCACTTAGCTACAAGTCACAGCCATTGACAAGCAAAGGTGCCGACTACTTTGAGATTCTAATAGCCCGGTAAAATAAACAGAGTAAAGCTTTAAAAAAAAGTCATATTCAGTTAAAAGGCTCAGAAAGCAAATTACTTAGCAGCAGAACTTAATGTCCACAGAAAGAAAAGTCACACTGTGGGGTGAGAATCTAATAATGCTGGTATGTGAAACTATAGTAAGTTTTCAGGACAAGACACAGTATAAGAAATTTAAAAGGTTCCACTCTCAAAGAGTAAATAAAACCTACCACGACTACCTTTAGAAAAGTTGACTCTCATTTTGGCTAAACCAGTTATATAACAGAAATATGTTTGCTTTATGAGATTTTAAAATTTTGAAAAGGAAAGAGATTAATATCAAAGATAAGTTTAACTACCTCTTTTTTTCTTTTTAGGAAAGGTTGGCTAAAAAGTCATTTTTAATTTTAAATGGGAAAAAGCTACTCTTGGTCATAACATATCCACATGTCATGCCTCATTAACAATGGTGGTGGTTAGTACATACATTTGTCAAACCTCACAAAGCTGCACATTAAAAAGAGTGAATTTTATATATATAAATGATACCTCAATAAACCTGACTTAAAAAAAAAAGTCATAACAATTCCTAGAACCACCCCATCCCAATAACATAGACATAGCCTTTTTATTACTAACTTGGGTTCCATTGGGGTAACAACTTTTCCCTGCTTATAATTAAAAGTTAAATATCGCTTTGCTATTTCAATGACATTTTCAGTGAATATAATTTTACAAGTTATTTCTCAATGGCACAGGCTCTGGATAACATAATCCTCAACCAAATAAGTACTAATTAAGCTATAGGTACTCTTTCTTACTTTTAGGGGAAAAGAATCAGGGACTGGAGGGGTTCAGTAAGCTATCAGAATCTCTAAAATGAAGTATCACAATGCTATATCAGAATACAAAAATCTATTCAGTTCAGGCTTAAATCTTACATAGCAAATGGTTTAACTTATGGTAGAAGTTTCTTTCCAACTTAGTGACCCGAAGGTCATAAGGTCATAAAGACTTAATCTGTCCATCTCATGATTTATATCACCTGCTTTTTGTTTGCTACGAAAGTACAGCAAGTAAACAACCAATCAGACAGAAATTGATAGAACTGGAAGCTACATCAATTACAGTACACAGTCTGAAAAGGGAATAAAAATTACTGAGTCAGTAAAACAGCAAAATAATTTACCTCACCATCCCAGCAATCTTGCAATTGCCCACAAATACAACAAAAGCAAGAAAAATACAGATCTCTCTTCATAAAGCAAAGTAGACTGGAAATAATGCCCTATACCAAAGAAACATTATTAACAGTAACAGCTACCATGTGTAGGCCTATAATTTTTCCAATAATCCTGTGGTGTAGGTATTGTTATTCTCACTTACAGGTATGACCATGAGTGTAATAGCCACCACTAATATTAGGCATATGAAAGGTACCATGCCAAATGCTTTATATATAGTACCTTGTTTAATCTTCACAGTAACCTTATGAGTTAGGCATTATTATTATTCTATTTTATAAAGAAATAAAAATTCAGACTGGTTTCAGAAACAGGTGCAATCACTCAACTAGTGATTGGCAGACCAAACCTGTATTATTCCTACCCCAAATGCCTCCTCTCCAAGGAGTACTAAAAATATTGGAATATTACTTTAAATTATTTAAAAAGTCATCTAGATGACATACAAATTATATTTAAATATGACCGTAAAGCTTCTAGAGTCTATTCTAAAATGCATCACAATATTACAGTGTATTGCTCTGCCTCCTAAGGTGATCTAGTTTCTCAGAAGTAAAAACTGCACTGTATAAGAACAGAGTAAAGCAGTAATTGGGAGAGGCAAGGAATTTATCCAGGGTGCTTGCCCAGGTTATTTACAGGGAGAGAGAATCTTCAGCAAGATCTTCCATAAATAAAAAAGGCTTGCTGTACAATCTTTGCTCCCCTAAAACAAGATGGGGGAAAAGGGCAATTGTTCAGTATCCATTCCTCCTAGGTCCAGTTTTAACCACCACAATTTGATTAATTAAAGAAGTACTTATGATAGTATCCAGAAAAGAGTTAACATAGCAGGCCTAAGACTGTTATTCTTAGAAAGGTCTGCTTGCAAGGTCAGCCCATGGCCAGTATCTGAGAACTTGATTTTGGGAGGGTTCCCACCATGCCCTGAAAAGAATGGTCACTGTGCCTAAACAGTGTAAGCAACATGGCTTGTGCTGAACACCCACTTTCCTTCTGTAGTCTGGAATTTTGGTCTGTGCTCAGCAGAAGGTACCTATATAATCAGTCCCCAGTAAAGCCTTGGGCACTGACTCTCTAATGAGCTTCCCCAGTAGACAACATTTTGCATTTCACACATTGTCACAACTTGTTGCTGGGGGAATTAAGTACCTCTTACGTGACTCCACTGGAAGAGAATTCTTGGAAGCTTGTACCTGGTTTCCTCCAGACTTTGCCCGTATACCTTCTCGTTTTGCTGATTTTGTTCTTGTGTTCTCGCATTGCAATAAATTATAGCTGTGAGGACAACTACATGCTGAGCCCTGTGAGTCCTCCTAGTGAATCACTGAACATGGGGGTGGTGCCGAGGACCCCTGATACAGATGGTAAGATACTTTCACACTAGACTTACAAAACAGCTACTGCCAATAACATGGTCGTGAAAATTTGCCCAAGATTGGCCTGGGCTTTGTAGAGGTTTTACTCCCCCACCAGCAAATATCAAAATAAGTTTCAAACACCCTGACCTTGGATTAAGTTAAGTAATATTTTTAGTAACTGATACCCACCGGGAACTCTAGCAGGAAAAGAATCAGGAGATCCTGCTCCAGCACCACCCTCTTCTTCTTCTTCAAATTCCAAATTCTCTTCTTCACCAGGTGCTAAAATTCTTCTACATGAAAAGAGACACAAAAAGTAGTGAGCTACAAAACTAAATACATTAGTGAGGCCTCACAACTACTCATTTCCTAGCTAAGATGCTGATATAAAAAATGTTGATATACTGAAAACAATGTTTATGTGAATGATATCAGTAATACCAAAGTTGCAGAATATGGTGGCACATGCCTGTAATCCCAGCTATTTGGGGGATCACTTCAGCCCAAAAGTTCATGACCAGCCTGGGCAACATAGCAAGACCCCATCTCACAAAAACAAAAACCAAAGTTGATATTTTAAAAACCCAGAAATATGTGAAATACAGGTATAAAATAGGTAGTAAAATAAGAAGACAAATATAAATGTTTATTTTACCTTAATGGGACAGGCTGAACATCAAATGGGAACTCTTTATTATATGTAAGAATATTCTTTAGGACTAGAATAAAAAGATAAAGAAACATGAATGCTTCTGTAAACCAAAATAAAAAATTATATCTTAAATGACTAATTTTAATCAATTTTACTATGCCATATTCATATATATTTTTTAATTCCCAGCGTTACTACCACTTAAGAGCCACAGTGCATTTCTCCATTGAAGGTCTTAGCTAAATAGAAATATTCATAGTATACTTCAGGTACCAGTATTTTCAGAGCACTGTCAGATACCCAAGGAGAGTAAGTTCTAGAGTCTCAGAGCCTTCATGGAAAATAAACCCAAATAGTTTTTCTATGTACAAGATTCTAGGTGAGACATGGGGTGCCAGAAAAAGAGAACATCTCCTCCCTGCAGTATTTTCATTGAAAGATTGGTACCAAAGATGACCAGTTAGAGGTATATGAGTGCATTTTATTCTCTGTCCTGACTAGATTTCCCCTCATTGCCATCAAACTGGTAAAGTCTGTAGTAGCAAGGTTGTAATTCTCTGTTTCTTCTATGATAAAATTTATTTTATAAACAGTCATGCCCTACATAACCATTTTGGTCCACAACAAGCTATATATACAATAGTGGTCCACAAGATTATAATGGAGCTGAAAAATTCCTATTGCCTAGTATATAACTATACTACACTTTTTATAGTATATAGTTTATGTAGTACTGTACTTACTATCCTATACTTTTTATTGTTATTTCAGAGTGTGCTTCTTCTACTTATTTAAAAAAAAAAAAAAAAAAAAACATTAACTGTAAAACAGCCTCAGGAGATATCCTAGACAAAGGCACTGTTATCACAGGAGAGGCAGCTCCGAGTGTGTCACTGCCCCTGAAGACCTTCCAGTGGGACAAGATGTGGAGATCCTGACCTTGTGTAGGCCCAGGTTAATATATGTGTTTATGTCTTCATTTTTATAATAACAAAACAGTAAAGAAAAAAAGGTAAAAAATTTTTAAAATTGAAAAAGCTTATAGAATAAGGATATGAAGAAAAAATATTTTTCTACAGCTGTACAATGTGTTTGTGTTTTAAGCTAAGTATTATTACAAGAGTCACGAAGTCAAAAAAGAGTTTTAAAGTTTATAAAGTAGAAAAGTTAAAGTAAACTAGGTTAATTTATTATGGAAGGTTTTTTTTATGAACGTAATGTAGCCTATAAAATCTACAGTAGTGCACAGTAATGTCCCTGGCCTTCACATTCACTCACCGACTCACCAGAGCAACTTCCAGTCCTGCAAACTCCATTCATGCTAAGTACCCTACACAGGTGTACTACTTTTTATCTTTTATATCATATTTTCACTGTACCTTTTCTATGTTTAGATATGTTTAGAAACACAAAAACTTACCACTATGTTACAACTGCCTACAATATTCAGTACAGTGACACGCCGTATAGGTACGTAGCCTAGGAGCAACAGGCTATACCATATAGCCCAGGTGTGTAGTAGGCTATGCCATCTAGGTTTGTGTAAGTACACTCTATGATATTTGCACAAAAACAAAATTATCTAACAATATGTTTCCATCATTAAGCAATGCATAATTATACACACAGATGTACTTACATATGTACACGAGCGCACGCACACAAGAGAAGTCTTCAAACAACATGGTACCACCTCCTGTGTTCTGTGGTCAATCTATATTTCAATGATTACATTCTGGCATGTAAACTTAAAGAGAGATGTTCTAAATTCTAGCTACATCTGGAAATGTAGCCTAGGTATTTAATTTAGTGTTGCATTTCTAGTCCCTGGATTCCCAGTAACTTCCTGCAATTACATCGAGGTGAATTCACAGCATTAACTGGGGGACCCAAAAGGCTCCCATGCTTTTGTGCTCAAATTATTCAGCCTTTAATTTTGGAGTCCTGCAGGTTAGAGCTAAAATAGGTGTGGCATATTGGCATCCCAAAAGAGGAAAACCAAAGAGTGCGGGTTGCAATTACATGACTACCCCAACAGGAGTCAGATTCATTAGTCAGACTTCTTATATACGTACTCTATACCTTGAGGTCCCCAAACCCTGGGCCACAGACTGCTACTAGTCTGTGGCCTGTTAGGGACCAGGCCACAGAGCTCCACCCACCCCACCTTACCCCCCACCTCCGTCCATGGAATAATTGTCTTCTATGAAACTTAGGAAACTAGGGGGTTGGGGGTAGGCACACACAGCAGGAGGTGAGTTGTAGGCCATTGTGCAAAGCTTCTTCTGTATTTACAGCTGCTCCTCATCACTTGCATCACCGCCTGAGCTCCGACCCCCTTGCTCCCCACTCCCCATCTGTGGAAAAATTGTCTTCCATGAAACCGGTCCCTGGTGCCAAAAAGGTTAGGGGCCGCTGCTCTATACTAAATCCTCCAGTGATAAAGAAGTCTTGAGATTTGTGCCTAGATTCTCATTCATTCTCTTTCTTCTTCTCAACAAATGTGTATTGAGTACCCATAATGTTCCAATCACTGTTTTAGATGCTAAAGATAACAGTGATCAATACAAAGGGTCCTTGCCCTCATATATGGATCTTAGACCCTAGTCAGGAAAAGCAGACAGGAAATAAGCCAACAAATAAATAAGATAACATAAGATTGTAGTTAGTGTTATGAAGGACACACACAGGATGATTGTGCAATTGCAAGTGGAGTGAGGGAGAACTTTAGCTAAGGTGGATAGGGTAAGCCTTTCAAAAGTAAATTGTTAGAAGACATTTGAGCCATGACCTAAGATGAGAGGAACCATCCACAAGCAGCTCCAGGGAAAGGGCTTTCCAATAGAGAACGAGCTGGAGCAAAGCGAAGGCTCTGAGGCAGGAACTAGTCAGGCGGGTTCAAGGAACAGAATGGACCACACAGCGGAAGTGTGATGGTGCTGGCGGGGACATGGAAGATGATGAAGCTAGAAGGTTTGAAATCAAATCCCAGCCCTACAATTATGCCAATGATTTGAACATTCACAGTTACTCTGAATCTCAGTTTCCGCAATCCTGAAATGGAAATACCACTTCCTTCACAGACTGTTGAGAGAATTAAAATCAAATAACAAATATGAAATTACATGGGAAAATTTAAAGTACCATACAAGCACAAGCCTGCATTATTACATGGTAACCTGTTCTCTCCGTATTTTTCCCATCTTGCTGACTAGAAGCCTAGTATTTCTGTTCTCACTTGGAAGCACTATTTTTTTTAAATTATAAGAACATCTTTTCTAAACTTGGTACATGATTGATTGTTCATTATGAGTAAACTATTAATTCAACTCAATAAATACCAATTAATCACTTATATATATTGTGCCAGATACTAAGAATGGGGGAATGGGTGACAAAATGACCATGTGTCATTTATATCAGAAATAAAAATACAGAAATGATATTTTAATAATAACAAAGTGGGAAAAATCAACCCTTAAAACATGTATAAAAATCACTAAAAAAGTTGAAAACTGTATCAGTTACTAAGAAAATCTTCCATGTGTACTGTAAAAGAATTAAATAGTATTTTCTTTTCTTAGGTATCAATGTTTTGAAAAGGAAATGTTTGTTTCGGCATGATAGACTCTCATTATTTTCTTTTTACAAGTGTAGAGTATATCAGATATTTAACTTACACGAATAATTTTGGAAAGAAAAAATAGATCCTTTCTCAATTTCTATAACTGTAGGATAGGTTTCACCAACTATAGAATAACAGGGATTCTAATGTCCTTTTAAAATGGGGTTCTACCTTAACTTTTACATAGGGTTTTCCTTCCTCCAATACTTTAGGAGCAAATGTCAGTGTTGTCATTAGCAAAATGCAGTTGAGAGGACTTATCCAAGTGCTTGGCATACAGCTGCTAGTGCGAAAAATGGTAGCCATTATTATCAATGAAAGATCCTGTGAGGCAAGAGGGGTGACACTTGAACATGTTTATAGGAAAAGATGATAAATATCTGAGGATAAACAGTTTGCAATCTCTACAGTCATTCTATGTATTTAGAACCTTAAATTTTGTTTGGAAGCAAACTAAAAAAAAAAAAAAAAAACTAATGGAAATTAGTGACTAAATAATAAGCCAAGATCTTAATTATTTTTATCATCAAAGAACTGAACATGATAATTTTCTTTAAAGCCATTATATAACAAAGGCATCTTAACTATGGTTGTAATCTTTTATTTAAAGCCATCAATGTGCTTTTCTCAAAATAATCTTATATATAGCCAGTCATGAAAGACTGTATAGTATACGATTCCATTTACATGAGGTGTCCAGAATAGGCAAATTTACAGACAGATGGTAAATTCATTGTTGTCTAAGGCTGGGAAATGGGGGGTGGGGTGGGGGGGAAGGGTGTGAGATAGGGAGAAATGAGTGACTGCTAGTGGGTACGGAGTTTCTTTTGGGGGTGATGAAAATGTCCTAAAAATTGGCTGTGGTGATGGTTGTACAACTCTGTACAACTCTATTGTACAATTAATATGCTATTAATAAAAACCATTAAATTGCATTCACTTAAGTAGGTGAATTGTATGGTACTTGAATTATATCTCAGTAAAGTCATTATTGAAAAATAATCTTATAAAAAGTATTTGTTAATGCTTTAAGAAGAGTCAAAACAAAATTCTAGGTACAGGAAAATGCAGTAGTTAAAAATAAAAATTTGTGAGTAATTATACATTGTTTGATTGGCATTCCTATATATATTATATACAGGTAAGAACTGTTTCTGAACACAAAATTATGTCTTGTAACAAAAAACTTATGAACTGGATTGTATAAAGTAATTAAAAGTATTAAAATGACATGGTTCATCATAACTCTTGCCGTTTTCTGAAAGATAGTGTTCTAAGAGATGAAATATGATCACCTAACAATTGTGGAAAAGCTACCAGAGTCACAAACAAATCTGCTATGTGTTCCTGTTTTTTTGGTTACTTGTCTTTACCAACTAAAACAATAGCAGTCAGATGCCCTTTGGAACAGACTCTGAGAACTCCTTTCTTGTCCTGGACCTGCAATTACAATCACATTGCAACTCCCTCAATAATACATATATCTTTGTCAGACTAGCTATAAAAGAATTAGAAAGTGGTAGTTTGTAGAATTTATATGAACATTTTCTTTGGTTCTCATGAGACAAATTTTCTCACCTGAGGCACGGAGACATCAGAAGGATTGCACTGGTGTGAACAGAGCTAGTCTGACCAGTGTCCTGAGATTTAGGCCCTGCTCAGCTACTAAGGGTTGACATGAAACAGAACAAATCACTTCACCTCTTTCTTCAACTACAAAGTGAGAGAACTCAACTACATGGCTCCTAAGACTCCTTTCTGTTTTACAATACTATGATTTTATGATTCCCAACTTATAAATTTGACTTAGATGGATAAATAAAACCTACTGTTCCCTATTTACATAAAAATGTTAATGTGTACAATCTTGTTTCAATGAAAGATGAGAATATTGACTTACATTTCGTCTTATATTCAACTCTTGTGCATTTGCCCATATTGCAAATATTTCCCCTACAAGAACATCCATTTGAACCACCAAAAAAGCTTTATCTGGCATCATCCTAACCAGCAAAACATTTGAAGGAATTGTTTACTCCAATTAAGTTTTAAAGAAGGGAAAGAAAAATGGAGACAACATGGAAATATTTTATAGAGGAGCTCGAATTGGACTGCAGTTGTCAATGACACATAGTGTAAATGAACAACAATAACTATGGCTTTATATTCTCTACTAGACACTGCTATAAATGTTTACCAAACTAATTACAGTCTTATTAAAGTGATTAAGACAAAATAAAGGCTAATACATATTTAGATGAGGTACAATCTCATACATTCTATAATGACAGTGAAATCCAAATAATAATTACTCCAAACATCACAGGAATTATAAAAGCACCAAAAAAAAAAAAAAAAATCACCTAGGATGAGATATTAACAGAAATAAATAAAATCAGCATCTGTGATAAATAATTTTAGCATCTATAATAAATTAACTATTTTTCTGAAGGAATAAATATCACTAAAAAATATAAAATAAAACTTACTTGGTTCTAGCTTCTTCAAGTCCTCCAGTTTAAATTCTTCTTGGGATTGTGTAGACTAAATTTAAAATAAGCATATTACATCTTTTTATTACAAAGATTTCATTGCACATTAAGTCTTTTAAGTAGCAAGAAGCAATATTCAAAAGGCATCTATTTCTTGCTTTCAAGGTGGAAAATGAAAAAATCCCAAACTGGCTTTTGTTTATTTTTGCATTCTTGGAATATTGAGGCTAAAAGTAACAGAAAGAAATTGAAGTCATATCTTTTATTTTGCAGTTTATAAAAGACAAACTAAATCTTTTAAGTATAATAAATGAATTTCTATTATTAAAAAAAACCTTCTGAGACAATACTGCTTTTGGCGTAAGTGCCTAATGTTTTATCAGACTAATTCAGAATAATTTATTTTCCATGTATTAGAACGAAGGGGTAAAAAAACCCTATTTACCTGTAAAGCTGCACTTCGTAATTCCAAGCATGTTGCAATTTTGCCTATGGTTTTCTGTAGGAAAAAAAGAAGCTATAAATACCAAGATTATTACAACTGTTAGTTGTTAAAATCAAGGTAATTTTTATTGATGAGATCTATAATTCTTTTAAATAACGTAAATTTTATTTCTTTCTAGCATCTTGCAGACTTCAGAGAAGAGAAACAGGAGGCAAAGGGTTGAGATAACGGAAGGAAGATGAGTATATATTCTCTCCTGACCTAATGTGCAACAACTAATTCTAAATCAAGTTTGCTTTGGTGACAGCTTTAGATATGATTTAAAGGGCAATGAAAAGGGCTTCCTGACATTTTCCCTCCCAAGTTTCACCTTTTCTTCTCCATAAAGCCTGAAGTTCACTAACAGACATAAAATAAAAATATCTGAAAGTTAGCACAATGGTATAATTTAATTTTGACTTAAGTCCAACCCTGACTTATTTAATTAACTACACAGACAACACTAAGCCAAATCAGTATCTGTGATGAACGGTGGCAAATTTTACAGTCAGATTTGTTTTATATAATATAATGAGCTATAAAATGGATATAAATGAAAGGGCATAGTCCTTGCATTTAATAAGCACACATTCTTACATGAGATAAAACACATACAAAATCACTATAATATAAAGCAGAGACACTTGATTGTGTAAGTTTCAGCAAAATGAGCCATTATATGTACTGAAGAAACAGAACAAGATCTGTATTAGGAATCGAGCCCCAATGACTAGGAGGATTTCTAAAGTTAAAGAGTTAGAAAACTGCCATGGTTCAATCATCTAAAGTCCCAAACTGAAAGCAGGGGAGATAGGTTTGAAAAGCTGGGAGAAGAGGGTAGTCATTCTGAGGTGGACCGTCAATGACTAGCTGAGAAATCTGTGATGACTTTAGCAGTAAGTTACACAGAAGGTTTTTTAACAGATATAACTCTATCAGATTTGCCCTGTAAGAAGATGATTGTGACAAAGGCAAAAATTGGGCAAAATAGAAAAGGGAAAATCAATCAGGTTATTTCAACTATCCAGGTAAAACAGTAATCAGAACAAAAATATGAGTAAGTAAGAGAAGAAATGAAAAGAAGGAGATTCATGTAAGAAACAGCTATCAGAGCAGGCAGCAGAATCATGCCCATTAAGACTTTAAAGTCCTTCCAAAAAAGATATTTCCTAAGTTTTTATTAGGAATAAATCCGGATTATAAAAGTGAAGTCTTTATGTACAATGTTTGCAATGCCTGAAAAATGAAATATTCTGGAAAAAGGATATGTTTTTCTAAATGTATCGATGACTTTCAAAAGTTTAGTAAATTGAAACTTGGTGGTTTTCTCTTTTGTCAATGTTCTTTGGAAGGCAAATGCGGAGCAAAAAGGAGTAACAAGTACTGTCCTGGCCCCTAGCACTTAGGATAGTGGGCACTATACAATTATTGTACCTACAACAAAAAGCTGATAGAGCAACTCACAAAATAAACCACTACTGAGCAAGATATGACTCGAAGCCAAGGAACAAGTAATAAAATTTAACCATCTCCACAATATTTAAAAATTCTTTTTAATCCCAATATAAGAATTTAGAGAGGCTGGGCGCGGTGGCTCACGCCTGTAATCCTAGCTCTCTGGGAGGCCGAGGCGGGCGGATTGTTTGAGCTCAGGAGTTCGAAACCAGCCTGAGCAAGAGCGAGACCCCGTCTCTACTAAAAATACAAAGAAATTAATCGGACAACTAAAAATACATAGAAAAAATTAGCCGGGCATGGTGGCGCATGCCTGTAGTCCCAGCTACTCGGGAGGCTGAGGCAGAAGGATCGCTTGAGCCCAGGAGTTTGAGGTTGCTGTGAGCTAGGATGACGCCACGGCACTCTAGTCCGGGCAACACAGTGAGACTCTGTCTCAAAAAAAAAAAAAAAAAAAGAATTTAGAAAATGTCCAATTTTGTTCTGAAAATTTACATTTAAAGATTAGAAAATTACATTTATATATAGTAACTACAAAAGGATTCAAGATACTCATAGCATATTTATTCACTCTCTCAAATAACTATTGCACAGAAACCAGCAATAGTCTTTTCTACATAAAATCTAATACCCCCAAATCATTGTTCAAATATACCACCCAACTCTGACAAAACTAGTAAATAATTTTAAATATAAATATAATAATAATAGTAATAGTAATAATGGCTAACAACTACTGTGCACTTACTAAGTGATAGGCTCTCCTCAGTGATTTGTAAACATTAATTCATTTAACCCTCACTATAACCATGTGAGTCAATCGTTTTATAGCTGTGAAAACTGAAGCACAGAGAGGTTAAGTAACTCACCCGAGACATCGATGCCTTCTATACAATATAGCAATATATATAACAAAGCAATACACTTACATTAATACTATTTAGCTATAATTTTTATGTTTTTTTAAAAAGGATTTTGTATTGAGATATATCAATAAGTTTTAAAAAATATTAGCTAACTTATTTCCCTTCTTTATTACAAAATCCATTTGATTTCATGCTTTTAACATTTAAAGTAAAATGTTGTAGTTCAACAACTATGAGTCCACTAAAATTATTTTAAATTTAAACACTTCTTCAAGTTAAGCAGAAGCAATAGCTTTTTATACAGAAATCTACTGAACTATGGCAAAATACCAACAGGCATTATTCATAACTATTTTAAGGGACCACACCCAACCCCAGTATTAAAAGGAGTGAAACACTATCATTTCAGCTGTAGCATTAACTGTTAAAACATGTAGAATTTACTGATGTCAAAATCAAGTGCTTGCTACTGTAATTCTTTCTTAGAAATAGATGGTTCATAAAAATGATTAAGAAACACAAGTTCACATGTGCCAGAGTACAGTATTGACACTTAATGTACACTGACTAAGCACTGAAGGTAAGTGAAGTTTAATTTTAGATAAGACTTGACTTATTAGCACTTCATTCAAATTAATTGGTCATACCTGACATGGTATAGAAATGAAAAATGCTTTTATTTTCAGAATATTGGCTATTTTACTTCATCATTGCTAGGAAAAGTGATAGCTCAAAAGATCAGTTAAAGATAGAATAAAAATGGATAATAAAAGAGCTAAATTAATTTTGCTAAAATGTGTTCAATTTATATAAGGAAAAATAGGTTTAAAAAAACACACATAAAGTAGTATAGTCTCATTTAATCTAGACTTAATTTTTTAGATTTAAACAGCCAGTCATCTACGGTCTAGCTGGGGATGGGGGAGGAGGAGTAGAGGAGGGTGAGGGTAGGAAGGGGAACCCTATAAAATATAAAACAAGCATATAGTGCTGGAAATCTCATTACCACCAAATTTGACTCAAAACAGGGAAAAACTTTCTAAGCATCATGAGACAGGATGTTCTATTCTGTCCAGAAACTTACATGAGAAAATCTACTACACCAAAGTAGGGAATTCAGTGGAATGAAAGCTTTTGGCAGCTATTTGTTGACTACCAAACCCAGTTGTTATAATGACAAAACTATTGGGAAATGAAATGAAAGCTAAGTGAACTAATCATGAGGGAGGATCAAATAAGAATCATGAACTTTCTTATTTTACACCAGAAATCCTTGCAAATATTAAGAAAATACATATGAAGTTTTCACACTATTTATCGCCATTTAACTTCAGAGAGATCAGTAGTCCTGCTTCAGAGTTCTTTAGATTTAAGATAAATATTATGGAAATGTATGTAAGTTATTCTCTCAAAAATTAGGATTCATCTAAAAAAATGGGGACTTATCTTAAAATAATATTCATATGTAAATAAATATCAATAACCTAAGATCCAAAAAAGCATTTATTCATCAAACATTTTTGAGATTTCATTGTGAGGCAGACAGTAAAAATCTTCAGAAAGAAAAGCATTTTAGAAATGTGGTTGGATTAAAAAAAAATCTTCTTTCAAAGTCTTACAAACTATCGAATAGTTGGCATAAGTCTAAAATTTGTCACTGCTACAAAAATACTGAAAACAGTAAAAGCATAAAGAATACAACTCAAAATAGAAAACATAAAGAACAATTTTGCTTAGAATAATGTAAGGAACATTCTCCATTTTCCTTTTCTGAGGAAAACACAATGGAGTTTTTTCTCCTTTTGCTTATGTGCCAGGTCTGGCATTTAATTTTGCAGATCCAACACTTTATATCAAAATTTCCCATAAGATGTTTCAGAACACTAGACTCAATGAAATGTCCTATAAAGGGAAAAGGGAGACTTCCAAAACCAAATAAATTTTAAAATACTGCATATCCAAACTCTTTAAAATATTCAATATATATGCTAACATTAAAAGCCCTGAGAAGTCACAAACTCTTTATTCAAATAACATCTGTTAATTTTTCAGAACCAATGTTCCCAGAACATGCCTGGAAGGGTTTTGTTTTCTAATCATTTATTAACTTGCAGCCTCTGATAACTTTTTCCTTATGTCACATCCAAATAAGGTATATGTCAGTACGAGTTTTTTGGCCCATTGTGAATGTTCCACTTGCATTTTTAAAGAAAATCAAACTTTTAAATGCATACCACTTGCCTTATATTCATAATATAGTACAGAGAAACTGGGGGGTGGGGGGGAGTCCTTCTCTAAGCCCAAGAAACAGGCAGGCAGGCAGGCATTGAGCTCTCTCCAGTCACAGCTGGCAGCCACAAATGCCCCCTAGGCAGGTAGTATAAAGAATAAATACCTCAGAAACCAGGCCTCCAGAAAAGGAAGAGGTACAGAATACTTAAAAGGTAGAGGTCTCCAGAAGATTTAGGGATACCTTTTAAGATCATTTAGGGTTCTCCAAACCCTAATTTCATACATAAGAAAATTGAGGCCCAGAGCCAGAATACAAGCCTCTAAGTCTTCTGACTCCAGGTCTCTGCTCTGTCCTCTAGGTCAAGCTGCTTCCCAGGCCTTTTGGGACGCAAGATCTGTGGATCTTTGTAACCAAAGATAAGCTGAAAAAAGCAGTCATTGGCTGCTAAGGAACAGCTACCACTTAAAGAATAAGCAGCATTATCAAACACTAGTTTCAGCCTTAGAAAGTTAAAGAAAATTAAAAAACAGTTAAAGTTTTTCTCATTAGTCTAATCATCATCATATGACAAGACTAATTTCTTGATGGCATTTTTTTTCCCATAATTTTCGTGTTTTAAAAGGTCAAATCACTTTGCAGTCACGTGGCTCATAGGTCCTATACCTAAACAACAGATGCTGAAAACAAAGCATGTATGTAACTCAAGGCAAATAGGTGATTAAAAAATACGGGGTCATTAAGCATTTTTTAATTTCCAAAGTTTTCATTTTGTTTCTATATTCATAACATACTTTGTTACTATTAATTTACATGCTAGGAAATCTGAGATTCTGTTCATCAAAATTTAGGTAGTTTAACTCCCAATTCTGTGATGCCAGCTGATCATCTCCTAATCAATTCTTAGAGAAATTTTACAAATCTTATCAAGGTGATAAAGCATATAGTCTTTGTTCCTTTCCTTAAGCAAATCAGTCATTTCCTCTGTGGTAATTATTTCCCACAGCTAAAATCCCAAATCTCCTGAATCTATTGTGAATATTAGCAATTATTAAGAAAAAAAGAAAAATACCCTTAAATTGTAGCAACATAATTTTTTTTATATATAACAAAAAAAAAAGAGCACATTAGACAAAGTAGATCCTAAATATTTTTAAAATACAAATACACTAACTTGTATAAAAAAACCGCTAACCTTAATATTTGGGGGCTTTTTCCTCCCAAGCTCCTATAAATAAGAGTCAAATGAACACAGACCTATGGACTGAAATAAATTGGTTAGGCTTACTTAAAAAGTATACAAAAAGTTGCTCTCACTCCCCTTGTGCAAAATAAGAATTATTTAATAAGAGCAAATTAATTGACCATAGTTTTCACACTGTCTTAAGAGATCAAAGACTTCCTCCCCCTCCCCACTGTCTACAAGGTTAAAAATTGACTTAACAATAGATACTCAGAGCCAGGAGAAAATGGGAGTTATTTCCTCCCATTTCTTTTCACTTCTTTTAAGTATCCTATTTTTCATAATCTCTAACAGTTTAGAATATCAACTTGACACAAAAATTATAATTCAAGGAGAAAGAGCACCACTGAAACATTTTGCAACCTTATGCATTTATTCTGTTAATGGATTTTTATGTCAAATTCTTGACTTTAACTGATTTTTTTCAGGGGCTGGTTTTTTTGGTTTGCTCATCTTGGTTTTTCTGAGTTTTTTGTGTGTGTGTGTTTGTTTTGAGAGGAGGTGGATAAGGAGTCAGAAGTTAAGAGTTAAATAAGTGTTCAGGTGGAATGCAATTACTCACAATCCTCTACTTCCCCAAGTAACTTTAGACAAACTCCAGTCTTTAGGTTCTTCTACTCTTCAACCAAAGCATGGATGGTCTCCACTAAAGTTAAACACTAAATCGCTGAGTGAAGAAATTCATTAAGTGATAAGTTATATGTTATCTCAAATGATTACTTAATGCTGTCGAGGCAAAGCATAATCAGTTATCATTCTTTTTATTTAAGTATGACAGTTTTTTGGTTTTTTTTTTTTTTTGCTAAATGGACTTGAAAGACAACCCTTTTCATTTGGAATCTGATGTATCTAGAGATTATTTTAAGGTACCTTTTGTTCTTCTGTGAATTCAGAATTATTGTGTTGAGATTGGGCCTCTTTTTGTAGATGTCTTGCTAATCTGTAAGAAGAAAACACACATCCTTTAGAAAGGAAGGAAAGCAAACAATTGCAACAAGGTGAAACAATATAAATCTGTGCAAAAACTGTGAAGTACAATAACACTTTGTTCTGTTTTCAAAGTATAAATCTACATTACCTTCAGAATCAAATTCTTTACACAGTGATGATGTAAATAAGATATAATACTTTTCATACCATTTTGCTGGGACAAATCGCAGCTCTAGGCAGTAAACCCAGAATCTTAGAGCTGGAAAGAATCTCAAAGGGCATCTAATGCAACTTTCTTTAGTATGCATGATTTTCTTCTCTAACAAGCCAGTAAGTAGTTGTCCAGATTCTGCTTAAACATTTCCAGTGAGCACTGGTGATAGTACCAAACACAGACACTTTATCAATCTATCATCAATTTGCTGATAAAATTAGTCCAAATTCAAATTACAGCAATGACAAAATGGTAATACTCTATCAAAATATACTTTTGAAAACCTGTTTTCATGAAAATAAAAATTCTCCACCAATCAGAAATAGAAATCAATGTTTATCTAATTATCATCATACTTAAAAATAGCAGATAGGCCTTGGGTAAGTTTTTAAGGATGGATCTATGTTACTAGTCAACAGTGAAGATCCAAAGCTATTTATGAGATAGCAAAAACCAAAGCATTGACTCTTACAACTAAACAATAAAATGAACAATTTTGAGCAAAGGATTTGAACAGACATTTCTCCAAAGAAGATATAAAAACATAATAAGCACATGAAAAGATGCTCAATATCCCCAGTAGTCACCAGGAAAATGCAAATAAAAACCACAGTGGGATACCATTTCACACCCACTAGGACAGATAAAATTTTAAAGAGAGAGAGAGAAAAAGAAAATAACAAGTGTCAGCAAGGATGTGAAAAATTGGAGCCCTCAAATGTTGCTGGTGGGAATATAAAATGGTGCCAGCCACTGTGGAAAACAATTTGGCAGCTCCTCAAAAAATTAAATATGGAGTTACCATAAGACCCAGCAATTCCAAAATGCTAGGTACATACCTAAAAAACCTGTACACAATGCTGTTTACAGCAGCATTATTCATAACAGCCAAAAAGTGAAAATAACCAAAATGTCCATGAACTGTACAGTAACAAAATGAGATACACCCATTCAATGGAATATTATTCAGTCATAAAGAAGAATGGAGTACTGATAACATGCAACAGATGAATCTCAAAAACACTATGCTAAATGAAAGAAGCCAGATCCAAGAGATTACATATCATATGATTCCATTTACATGAAATGTCCAAAATAGGTAAATCTGCAGAGACAAAAGGCAGATTAGTAGCTGCTAGAAGGTAATGGAGCTGGAAGTGACTAACACCAGGTATGGGGTTTCTTTTGGGAGTGACTAAAATGTTCAGGGATTAGATGATGGAGATGGTTGTACAATATCGCAAATATGCTAAAAACCACTGAACTGCATACTTTAACATGGTGAGTTCCATGTTACATGATATTTATATCAATAAAAAAATCTGCCAGAGGAAAAAAACTGACAAAAGAATTTGAAAATAAAATCCCCAAGCATATTATGTACTATTCAACAGGAATGTAAAGAGTAGCAAGTGCTCGATTTTCTACCAAGTCCATTGCAGAAGACAGTTCATGTTTGGGGGAAAAAAAAATTACTAGATGGGAGTTCTTTGACATCATGTCTTTAAAGATCAGGCATCAAGTTCATTATTGTTTATCCAATCTATGAAAAGTTTGCATCGTCCTTATCATAAAGCATGAAATTTTGACAAAATAGCTCTACCATGTTACTTAATTAAACTGCTGCCATCCATTTCTTTCTCTTCTCCCAAAGCTGGAAACCCCGTAATATTTTTTCCCAAAATGTCATTCCTAGTCTCATTCTTGGTAGATTCTATACAGGAGAAGGTACAAATAGAAACATATATAGCCACTGTCTTTGTTCTGTATGTGGTTTCTTTTCTAACTCTTGCTGGCCTAACACCTGTACAGAGTATTCTTAAGGAATCCACAGTCTGTATTCTTAGCAATGTCAACTACACATCCCTGAATTCAGGGAAGTTACAGTGTGAAATGAGTTTCTTTATTTCAATAATTCTACACATAATTTGCTAATGGTGGCTGTCAACCTAAGCAGGATCATTGTCAGAAAAAAGGGTATAGCTCTAAACAACTGCTCAAATGCTAACAATCAGTAGAAAGGAAGGATACTAAACTCAAACTCAATCTTGTTATTAAAAATTAGGCACCAGACTAGGAGGAAATAGTTGCAAGTCATATAACTGATAAAAGACATATCTAGAATATATAAAGAATTCTTTTACTTAATAGGTAAAAGACAACTCAATTTAAAAATGGGTAAAACATTTGAACAGACACTTCACGAACAAGACTTACAGAGGGAAAAATAAGCATATGAAAAGACATTAATTCAAAGTGTGAATGAATGTTCAGGGCAGTATTATTGATGACAATCAAAAAGTAGAAATAATTCAAATGTCCATCAACTAGTGAATGGATACATAAAATGCGGTATATTCATACAATGCAATACTATTCACCAATAAAAAGGAACAAAATAATGATATATGCTACAATATGGATGAACCTTAAAAACATGCTAAATAAAAGAAGCTAGATGCAAAAGATTACATATTGTGTGATTCAAATTACATATATGTCCAGAAAAGACAAATCCAAAGAGACAGAATGTAGACTAGCAGTTGTCTGAGGCTAAAGTGAAATACGGAGTGACTGCAAATGGGCACACGGGATCTTTTCTGGGGTGATGGAAATGTTCTAAAATGTGACTGTGGTAATGGATGCACAACTTGGTAAATTCAACTAAAAGACCATAAAATTACACATGTAAAATGGGAAAATTTCATGGTATATAAGTTGTACCTCAATAAAATTGTTTAATAAAAAAAAACTTTTAAAGCCTGGGCAAAAAATTAATTTTCTATATCCACAAAAAAGTACGTCATTTCACAAAGTAAGATCTGATTTTGTTCACTGAAGGAAAATCTACATGCTAAGGATATTAGATGAGCAAATAAGAGCTGACATTCTGTTAGTAAAAGTGAAATAAATTTGTCAAATATTCTTCTCTAGAGACTCATCTCACCCTACAAAGGTGCCTACAAGTAAGGCAGGACTATTCTCAGGGGACAGTTTTAACTAGACTTTAAACATATAAACAAGTAACTGATGGAAACACCACAGCATTTCACGACACAGAAATTAGTGCTCCTCAAACTATCTGTTGTTAAGGAACACTTTTCCCCCTAATCTGTTCAAGGCTAATACTTTTGTAAAATACAGTTAAAAAAATATCACGAAGACATCAAATTGCTGTAAAATTTCAAAATGCTTATTTTCAATTTCTTTCTTCATCTTGTTACAGACCAGTAACAGTTTGCAAACCAGCACCAATTTGTGGACCACACTATAAGTAGCACAGATATAAAGCATAGTAAAGACGACTAAAAGGTAATATCCAGTCTTCAAACTCATCCATTCATTTAACAGTTATTTATTGAGCATCCATGTGCTAGATAAATACCTTGGGATTGATCCTGTGAAATGTGTGATTCTGAGCAACAGTTCCTGTATCACTCTACCATATATTAGGTGTCATGTATCCCCAGGTAGCTGAAAGAGGTGGCCTGCTAAATGGAGTTACTTTTTCTTTTTTTTTTTTTTGAGACAGAGTCTCACTCTGTTGCCCTAGCTAGAGTGAGTGCCGTGGCGTCAGCCTAGCTCACAGCAACCTCAAACTCCTGGGCTCAAGCGATCCTACTGCCTCAGCCTCCCGAGTAGCTGGGACTACAGGCATGCGCCACCATGCCCGGCTAATTTTTTCTATGTATTTTTAGTTGTCCGATTAATTTCTTTGTATTTTTAGTAGAGACGGGGTCTCGCTCTTGCTCAGGCTGGTTTCGAACTCCTGAGCTCAAACAATCCGCCCACCTTGGCCTCCCAGAGAGCTAGGATTACAGGCGTGAGCCACCGCGCCCAGCCTGGAGTTACTTTTAATTGACCATCTATATTTTGTTTTTTTTTTTCTGAGACAGAGTCTCACTCTGTTGCCCATGCTAGAGTGTCATGGCGTCAGCCTAGCTCACGGCAATCTCAAACTCCTGGGCTCAAGCCATCCTCCTGCCTCAGCCTCCCAAGTAGCTAGGACTACAGGCATGCGCCACCATGCCTGGCTAATTTTTTATATATATATGTTTAGTTGTCCATCTAATTTCTTTCTATTTTTTTAGTAGAGACGGGGTCTCACCCTTGCTCAGGCTGGTCTCGAACTCCTGGGTTCAAACGATCCTCCCGCCTCGGCCTCCCACAGTGCTAGGATTACACGTGTGAGCCACCACACCCGGCCCTGACCATCTATATTTTGGATAACGATTTTAGTTTTCACACAATTCATTTAAATCTTCCAATAGTATTTTGGCATCAACTCCTTAATATGCCCACAACATACTCCTAAATTCATACATTCAATAGAACATAATAATTATATAATATCTAAGTAAATAATTATGTATGGTTAGCCTAGCACTAC
>NW_012153686.1:0-1074 GCF_000956105.1 Propithecus coquereli
TGAAAAATGACATTGGTATTTTAATGAGTATTGTATTGAATCTGTAAATCACTTTGTATAGACATTTTAACAATGTTGATTCTGCCGATCCATGAGCATGATATATTTTTCAATTTGTTTACATCCTCTGTGATTTCCTTCTTCAGAGTTTCATGGTTCTCCCTGTAGAGGTCTATCCCCTCCTTGGCTAAGTATATTCCTAGGTATTTTATTTTCTTTGTTGCTACTGTGAAAGGTATTGAATGTTTTATTCTCAGCTTGACTGGTGATGGTGTATAGGAATGCTACTGATTTCTGTACATTGATTTTATAACCTGAAACCTTGCTGAATTTATTTATTAATTTCAGGAGTCTCTTGGCAGAATACTTTGGATTTTCTAGATATAACATCATATAGGTAGCAAAGAGCAATAGTTTGACCTCTTCTTTTCCCATTTGGATACCCTTGATTTCCTTCTCTTGTCTGATTGTTCTGGTTAGGACTTCTAGCACTATGCTGAACAGAAGTAGCGACAGTGAGCAACCAGTTCTTGGTTCCAATTCTAAGTGGGAATCCTTTCAATTTTTCCCCATTCAGTTTGATGTTTGCTGTGGGTTTGTCATATATGGCTTTTATAATATTCAGATATGTTCTGTCTATGCCTATTTTGTTAAGAGTTCTTAGCATAAAATGGTGCTGAATTTTGTCAGATGCTTTTTCTGCATCTATCAAGAGGATCATATGGTCTTTGTTTCTGTTTCTATATGTGGTGAGTTAGATTTATAGATTTGCCCATGTTGAACCATCCATGCATCTCTGGGATGAAGCCCACTTGATTGTGGTGGATTATTTTTTTTCCTGATATGCAGCTTAATTTGATTTGCTAAGATTTTATTGAGAACTTTTGTGTCTATATTCATAAGGGACGTTGGTCTATAGTTTTCTTTTTTTGTTGTGTTTTTCCTGGCTTTGGTATAAAGGCGATATTGGCTTTGCAGAACAAGTTGGGGAGGATTCCTTCTTTCTCTATGTTATGAAATAATTTCTGCAGAATAGGTACCAGTTCTTCTTTGTAGATCTGATAGAATTTGGCT
>NW_012153686.1:3614-4160 GCF_000956105.1 Propithecus coquereli
TCTATTTCTTTAATAAATTTTTCATTCATTTCCTGCACTGTTTTTGTTGTTTCTTCGTATCTAGGTGTAAGATAGCCAGCACTCTAATGGGACTCTCCTGAATAGTATCCCTTTTGAACACCTGAACTCCCTGGCCTCCGAGACGTTCTGGGTTTGGACTGCACCATTTTCTTCTTTTCTGTATCTTCTTCTTTGTCAGCTTTGCAGTTTTTCCTGGTTGGGTCTCCAGACATCTCTGTTGTCTCTCCCTATGACCCACACCTGAGCTGCAACTACTCTCCAGTTTCCTCAGTGCAATATTCTACCTTCCAGTGGGGGCAATCCGAAAAGCGATGTCTCTAGTTGGCCATCTGGGCTCCCCTGTATCCTAAATGACTTTTAATTCATTACATTTTCCTCTATTTGATTGACTATATTGAAAATTTAATCTGTGCCCTCGTAAAATTTAAAATAGTACAAACATACAAACAATGAAAAGTGAGGTGCTCCCTGTGCCTTAAACATTCTTCCCAAAGGCATACGTGGCTAATATTTTTATATGCTTCA
>NW_012153686.1:4210-4760 GCF_000956105.1 Propithecus coquereli
AATAATTCTATTTCGTTAATAAACTTTTCATTCATTTCCTGCGCTGTTTTTGTTGTTTCTTCGTGTCTAGGTGTAAGATAGCCAGCACTCTAATGGGACTCTGCTGAATAGTATCCCTTTTGAACACCTGAACTCCCTGGCCTCCGAGATGTTCTCGGTTTGGACTGCACCATTTTCTTCTTTTCTGTATCTTCTTCTTTCTCAGCTTTGCAGTTTTTCCTGGTTGGGTCTCCAGACATCTCTGTTGTCTCTCCCTATGACCCACACCTGAGCTGCAACTGCTCTCCACTTTCCTCAGTGCAATATTCTACCTTCCAGTGGGGACAATCCGAAAAGCGATGTCTCTAGTTGGCCATCTGGGCTCCCCTGTGTCCTAAATGACTTTTAATTCATTACATTTTCCTCCATTTGATTGACTATATTGAAAATTTAATCTGTGCCCTCGTAAAATTTAAAGTAGTACAAACATACAAACAATGAAAAGTGAGGTGCTCCCTGTGCCTTAAACATTCTTCCCAAAGGCATACGTGGCTAATATTTTTATATGCTT
>NW_012153687.1:0-307 GCF_000956105.1 Propithecus coquereli
ACTTCCAACACAGAAATAGATAGTAACAACACAAAAGATATAAAACAAATGCATTTATGTTAACTATACACATATCAGACCACAAAATCCCCTATGTCTAAAACATTTTTATGACTAATACATATATTTCCCTCCCAATTTCAGTCACTATAATCTAACATGATTTTTCTTAGGAAGTTATATATGCTATGTTTGAAAAAACCTGGGTTTTATTTCTGCATAAAGAGATTTAAATATCAAATTTGGGTTCTCGAGAAGTTTATATTCATAAGTTTATACCTGGAACATTTTTGTAAAGGGTCACATT
>NW_012153687.1:5944-9036 GCF_000956105.1 Propithecus coquereli
CACAGTCTAAGAGAATATGGCAATTTAAAAAAATGAGAAATAGAATAATTTTTCTTCTCTTTGGCTCTTTTCTACCTTCATTCAACTGTATTGCTAGTTTTTTTTTTTGAAATTGAAAAGAAAGTAGATGGCATAGGAAGAACCTTACCATCAGAGAAATCCTGACAAGAAAGTAGTGTCTAAGCACAGTCTAAGAGAATACGGCAATTTAAAAAAATGAGAAATAGAATAATTTTTCTTCTCTTTGGCTCTTTTCTACTTTCATTCAACTGTATTGCTTTCCTTGCAAAGGGAAGTTCAGAATAATTGCTGAGACTTTCTATGTAAGATGAAAATCTTAAGTAATTACAGTTATTTATTTACATTAACTACAGTTATCATTTATTGCTCTTGCTTTTTCAGCGAAGAGCTAGAGGAAGTTGCTTTCTTGAAACAATGGCAACATGAGTGCATTTTTACATCAGATATAGAAGGGCTTATACTGCCAAATTTCTTAACACTTTTTGAACTGTAGGGAATGCCTCAAAGTTAATCTACCCATGTGACTTTTCCCTACAGAATTATTTATGTTGGACTACTGGCTCTCTGGTATTGTTTTTTCTTGTCACTAACTTGTTAATAACTCATTTTTTCTCTTTCTTATGCGAAAGAGAAAAAATAAGTTTTATTTGATAGAAGCTGAAGGTTTTTGTTAGAAGAATTAACACCACAAATATCCAAAGATGTTAAAAGTAACATTAATATTTAGAAAGCAAATTATAATTCCATTTTATTTACATTATTTCTGTGTCCTTAAAAATCTTGTTCCCCTAAGTAACCGCACAACCATTCTGTTTAATATAGGTAGTGAATATGACTCACTAAACTTTTCCATGTAAAATTTTGTTTTCAGGTTTGTGAATATGATGATAAACAGACAATTAAAACATTATTAGAGTGAAGAGACAGCCTACAGAATGGGAGAAAATGTTTGCTCTCTACCCATCCGATAAAGGGCTGATAACAAGAATGTATCAAGAACTCAAAAAATCAACAAGAAAAAAATCAAACAACCCCATTAATAAATGAGCAAAGGAAATTAACAGAAACTTTTCAAAAGAAGACAGAATAATGGGCAGGAAACATATAAAAAAATACTCAACATCTCTAATCATTAGAGAAATGCAAATCAAAACCACAATGAGGTATCACCTAACCCCAGTGAGATTGGCCTCTATCAAAAAATCCCTCAACAACAAATGCCGGCGAGGATGTGGAGAGACAGGAACACTCTTACACTGCCAGTGGGACTGCAAGTTAGTGCAACCTCTGTGGAAAAGAATTTGGAGATACCTCAAAGAGCTAAAAATAGAAATACCATTCGATCCAGCAATAGCACTATTCGGCATCTACCCAAGAGAGCACAAGACATTCTATAAAACAGACATCTGCACCCGAATGTGCAGCACAATTCACTATTGCAAGGATGTGGAAACAACCCAAGTGCCCGTCAATCCACGAGTGGATTATTAAAATTTGGTATATGTAAACAATGGAATATTACTCAATCATAAGAAACCACAGTGATCTAGCACCTCTTACATTTTCCTGGATAGAGCTTGAGCCCATTATCCGAAGTGAGGTGTCACAAGATCAGAAGAATAGGCTCCACTTATACTCGCCAGCAAATTGGCACTGATGGATCAACGCTATTGTGCTCACAGGGTAGTAATATTCTCTAGGGATCAGGGAGTTGGGGGGGAGTAAACCCTCAACTAAAGGACACGGGGAGCATTGTAGAGGGGAAGGGCATGCCCCTAACCCTCACTTGAGTGAGGCAAAGACATAAAATGTAACCAAAATGTTTGTACCCTCATAATACCCTGTAATAAAAATTAAAAAGAAAAAGGTTAAAAACATAAAAAAAAAACATTCACGAGGTGACTACTGATCATAAAAAGTGATCAGACTTTCAGAGGTTTTTCTTTTACAGGGCACATGTGATACTGAGAGTTGTGAAAGTTTTTTTAAGGAGACTAGGACAACAAACTATAATTTTGTCTGCAAGTTTTTAGCAGGATATTTATTAACCTTTATTTTGCAGAGCACAAAGTATTTTGCCCACTGCCTCTTTTTGCTTCACTAATTCCTGCTCATCATCATTTTGTCTCCGCTTGGACGTGGACTTTGCCCGGGAAGCTGCGGCGCTGCACTCCTCACCAGCCAGCGGGCCGCACTGCCCCATCCCCGGGGTGCAGTGTCTGCACTCGTCACCTACGCACAGAATAACACCTGAGTGGGTGCTCAGTAAATACTCAGCGGAAATGTCCTCATGCAAGTCTCAAGACAGCATAGTGAGGTTTCCAGATGCCCATCAGCCGTCCTCATCCTTTTTGGCATCAGAGACCAGCCTCATGGAGCACGATTGCTCCACAGCGGCGGGTGGGGCGGTGGGGGAGGCGGAGCTCAGGCGGTGATGCTGGCTGAGTGATGGGAGCCGCTGGAAGCAGCTCTTGTCGCCGCCCCCTGTCCCCACCTCCCGCTGTGGAGCCGGCTTCCTCGCAGGCCAGGGACTGGTGCCAGTCCACGGCCCAGGGGTTGGGGAGCACAGCCCTAGAAGATTAGGCACTTCTACAGTAGTAACGTAAGTGACTTAACCTGTAGGTGGCTTTCTTTCCACTAGGCCATCGGCACCTGCCAGTCTCCCTTTTCCCCTTTTTAGCTGCAGTACAACTCCGAATAAATACTGTGCTGACCCTTGAACAACAGGGCTTTGAGCTGCACAGGTCCACTTATAGGCCATTTTTTTTTTTCAATGAAATGAGAGGATTGAAAGTACAGTATTCATGGGATGTGAAATCTGTGTATACCGACGGCTGACTTTTCATTTATGCGGGTTCCACAGGGCCCACTGCAGGACTGAGTATATGAGGATTTTGGTATCCTCCGGGTCTGGAACCAACGCCCCCGCGTATACAGAAGGACGGTCATATTAATATTATAATTCATCTGTTACTGGTGAAATAGTAATTATGAATCCAACTAACTTTTCAACTGAAAATGCTGTATTTACATGAATAAAGTTCCTAGACCATCAGTATTCATCAAGATAG
>NW_012153687.1:19496-19894 GCF_000956105.1 Propithecus coquereli
TCACTAGGGAGTTATTTTAAGCATAAAAAGTAAAAAATAAATAACTCGGTTTATGAAATCTGACCTGATGTACGGAAGGGCATAAAACATGCCCTGTGGGATTTATCAGCGATATATAAGCTAGCGGTAAGAGTATGGCCTTGGGCCTGTTCTCATCTTCAACCTGGGAAGATTCAAGGGATGCAAGGACAGACTTGGTTAAGATTTCACAAAGTCCCAAATAGCCAACCTGTATCTAAGTTCTCTCACTTCTGACTGATTTTATTATTTTCTTATGGATCTGTCAAAGGAAAAAAGTACACTGGACAAAGTTAAACAGGAAAGAAGGTTAATGCGATAGGGAAGAGAAGGCAGAACTCAGCCCCAGCTGCTCACTACCAAAAAAAAAAAAAAAAAAA
>NW_012153688.1:0-1071 GCF_000956105.1 Propithecus coquereli
TGATTCATCATTATTTATACCTTAATATTTTGCTTCCCAGCATATGCATGTGTGTTTTGCTTTTGTTTTATACTTAGAATGTGTATGGAGCCAGAAGGTATCACTGATAGATTCTGTTATTCTTTGTAATTATTTACTCCCTCCTTCCCTTTTCCGTGGAGTACATTTACCCACCCCATTGATTTTGAGCTTGGCCATGAGACTTGCTTTGGTTAGTGGTCTGTGGGCAGATGGAATATATGCCACATCCAAGCAAGAAGCACAGGAGGCCCCGCAGGTTTCTGCCAGCCTCTTTTGCAACTGCTCTTTGCAATGAGAATAGCACGTCCCAGATAGGGCTGCTTCTTAAACCCGGGCCCTGGAATGTGAAGCTGCATAGAGCAGGCCTGCAGGCGACCCACAGCTTTTAGTAGAACATAGCGAAATCACAGCCCACTCCCACGTTTTACAAATGAGAAATAACTTATTTTTAAGTCACTGATACTTTGGAGTTGTTTGCGAAGCAGAAAAGCTGACTAATATGGGACCTTAGAATTAAGCTAACTCTCTCGTTTTGCAGATAAGAAGAGAGGTCTAGATTTTTATAGTTAGCTAATGGAAGACTTGTGATATTAATTGTAGATTATCGATTTTGAATTCTTTTTTTAAACATGAAATGTCTGGCTTTTGTTATCCTAAAATTTGGAGAAATACAATTCAAATAGTTTAAAATTTGGGGCCTATCTGGAACTGCCCTCACAGTCTGTCATTAGCTTTTAGAGAATAGGTAGAAGAAAATCTAGAATAATAATATCTAGAAAATTATATCAGTATCAAATGGAATATAATTCTACCTGGAAGATATTAATTTCTCTTAGGTGCAAGCTCGTTTGGTAGTAGGTAGAATGAAATGCAGTGATCTTCGTGAATTCCTTTCGGGCCCAAGTCTTTTATACACACTACTTATTTAAAATTACATTTTAAAACTTATCATAGAAACTTCTTATTTGGGAATGGGTATACTGTCTTACTAAGGTGTCTCTTTGATTTCCATGACTAAATCTCATATATATTTTGATACCAAGTAGAAGA
>NW_012153688.1:2029-2685 GCF_000956105.1 Propithecus coquereli
TAACTGTATATTTCTAGGTAAACTCCTATTCTGAATGAGAATTTGCATTTTGGTGAATCTACAGTTCTATTCTCCTGGGAACATGAAGAAAAGTGAGATGTTAGCTATGCTTCTAGGCAACATTGCTTGTGGTAAAATGTCTCCTGTATGGTGAATGTCATTTGGACTGGAAGAACAAAAAAAACGCATGAAAGGAAGCCACGTCTTTGAGTTTCTATGAGTTTAGTGATTCTTGTTATCTCAACCTGTTCCTTCTTGGGACTCTGAAAGCTATGTTTTTGGAGTTGTCACAAGAGCTACTGACTCTTCAGGGTTATCAGGCCTGTGAGCCAGGCAGGCATGTGCGCTCACCTGCTGTAGGTATTATTTCCTTGCACGTGACCCACATTGTGAATGAATGCTGCAAGTACGACATGGAAGACAAATGACCAATGCTACCCTGCTAACAAGCTATATTTTCTGTCCTATGTCCTTCTGACTTAATTTGTTGTCAAGTGCGGCCTATGCATATTTGCAGTTGGACTTAGAAGGAAACTGGCTGGAGGGCTTGGCAATGAGAAAAAAAATAATTTTACTACTTCCCCTATCATCATGTAGGGAGTATAACTTTATTGTGGGTCATTTATGATATCTTTTAGTAATTATTTTTTTCCCTC
>NW_012153688.1:2735-3266 GCF_000956105.1 Propithecus coquereli
ATCCATTTACACTAAATATGAATACCTAGGAATTAATTTAACAATAAATGAATAGGGACTATGTGAAGAACACTTTCATGCTTGACTGAAGAAGACTTGAACTCCTTTCTGGATAGACATCACATATTTCTAAAAGGGTAGATGCACAATTATAAAAGAAATTTCAATTTTCCTGAGATTATCTGATGCTTACTGCAATTACAAATAAAATGCCTAAAGTATATTTAGGACTTATTAAGATTTTTACAAATTTAATTAGAAGAAAACAGATAAGAATAGCAAAGAAATTCTGAAAAAGAAAAACAATGATTGGAGACTTAGAATATCAAGTAATAAGACATGTTAACAAAGCTTAAAAATAAAATAGCACAGAACGTATTTGAGAATAGAAAATCAGTGAAACAGAAAAAAGCCTACCATTTATAAGAGTATATAAATGTCATATATAGACTATATTACAAAGACCATACTTCAAATCAGTGTGGAAAATATGAAATATTCAAAAAATGAGACTGAGACAGGTGACTATTT
>NW_012153689.1:0-340 GCF_000956105.1 Propithecus coquereli
GTTTGTGTGTGTGTAGAAGGAAGGATGGGAGATGAGGGCACAAACTTAGAGCTTTTTGGAGACCCTAAAGGAGGGAAATGACTTCACTTTGAGAGTTCCCCAAGAAATTCTGAGAAGGCCCTAGGAGAGACTTGTCTCACCCATTGAAAATCACTGAGCTAATAATAGGGCAAGCAACAACTGAGCAATTGCGGGCTAACTGCAATTCTAAGAGCTTTATTTATATTGACTCATTTATTCCTCACAACAGCTGTGTGAGGTGGATACTATTGATGATATCTCCATTTTATGAATAAGGAAACTGATACATAGCAGCTGATATTTTACTTCATTAGATATT
>NW_012153689.1:11540-13058 GCF_000956105.1 Propithecus coquereli
TGCAGTGACCCAAAATCCTGGTTCTCAGGTTAAGCCAACCACTTGGGTTTTCTCTGTAATTTTCCCTACCATCACTGTTTATTGAAACTAAAGAAAAAAAAACATAAGAAGGAAATAAGAGAAGTTGGGCAATACTTAAGCATGTACACACCAGTTGCATTTTAAATAAGCCTTCTCTGATGACAAGGTAAAATTTGTCTCACAATATAAAATGAGACTATTCATATCTTTTTTTAACATGCCAGTATTTTTTAAAAAAATCACATGATTCAAAATGACACGAAATAAGACCTTTCTGTGTTAAGTGCCTAGATGTCAAGAACTGTGAAGAGGCTGAAATATTACCCTTCTTTTAATCTAACAAGTTAGCCCACCCCAGTTTTATAGATGCAAGCAGAATCCGTAGACTCTGGGGTCAGAGAAAAAGGAGTTTATTACTCTTGGTACAGCAAGCAACATGAGTACCATGTTCACGCATGACCTCCCTTGCCCTCCAGTTCCATGGAAGAGGTGATGGTGAACAGGTCCGGGTGGATGATGTACACACAGTTTGTAGCACATTGAGGAACAACAAACTTAGGAAACCCCCAATGTTATAAGGACGGCTATATCTTCATTATGTTCATAGGGGTAAAACAAAATCTGCCTCTGTCGCAGAGGGAAATACTATCACTATTTTTCAAGGCTCTTTGTTCTACATTCTTGAAAAGATAGTCTAGAACAAAAGCTGTCACAAAGTATATAAAAGTGTGACAGCCTCATGGAGAACTATCTCCCAACACTAGAAGATACACACACACACACACACACCCACACACGTACATATCATATGAATGGTATACATATATATGGTATATAAATGTATGGCATATATAAACATATATATGGCACATATATATAATTTAATTCTCCCCAAAATTCCATAAAGCAAGCTCATATTTCTTGTTTTAGATGTAAAGAAGGAATACTAGCTAAACATCTTGCTTAATTTCACAGAGATTGTAAGCGACAGATTCAGAAATTCAACCCCTTGTTCTACTCAACAGCCTATTCTCTTTCCGGTCAACTAATGCACTAATAGCCCAGATAACTAGGGAGAAATGTTTCTATTTTATGATAATGAATTCTACGTAGGAAGAGGGCCCTTTGACTTTTTATATTACTTCCACCAAAATTTTAAAAATATTTTTGTTGTTGCTTTCCTCATTATTGGCCATATTATAAACTATATCATGTGCAACACCATTCAAACAAGTATGTAAAATGGTGATCAATGAAGCAGTGTCCGTTTTTTTTCTCTTTTCAATCAAACCAATTGTTAAATGTAATTATAATATTGGAAGATACAGTTAAAAAGATGTTGAATTAAATGGAGCTCTGAAAATTGCCCATCTCATGATTCCTACTGATTACATCCTGGCATAATTCCACCAAGTTTCAATATGTGATTTGGGGATAATGTATAATTGGTATTGGACCCATTGCAGCTTCTCCACATTTAAATGAGAGGCCAATTTT
>NW_012153689.1:25653-25969 GCF_000956105.1 Propithecus coquereli
ATCTTGGACTGCTGGGAGCAGTCCAGTTTCAGGTAGGTGGGGCACTATGGCTGTGAGACAATAAATTTCTATTGTTTAAGACACTCAATTGGTTGGGGCAGTGCTAAAAATTAATACAAATATTAAATTTAAAGAATGAATTAATTAAATTATACAGCACAGATTAACCATTTCTATTCTTTTCTACTTTTATATTTTACTGAAATTTATTGCATTTTGATTAGTTTTTCATTTATATTTTACAACGATCCAATCCATTAAATTGTTTCATTTTACCAGTTTAATGCAGTCATTTTAGTTTTTTAAATTATAATTT
>NW_012153690.1:0-437 GCF_000956105.1 Propithecus coquereli
TGTCCTATGCATTGTAGGGTGTTTAGCAGCATCCTTGCACTCTACCCACTAGACGTCATTAGTACAACCACAACCTCACTTGTGACACCCACAAATGCCTGAAAAAATTACTAAGTGTTCCTTGGGAGGGCAGATTCTCCACCAATTGAGATCTGCTCTTTTGCATTGAAAACAGGACAAAATTCGTGGTTATTTATTCAAATTACTACCGACCTCAAATGTGATTTTAACACTTTCCATTTTATATGCTATTATTTACCTATAGCTTTTACAATATTGAGTCAGCAGTGTATATTTATCAAATGAAGTATAACGAGTAAGAGACAATTAGCACCATAACCAATTTTGGGAACACCGTAGCTTCTCCTTTTGGGTAACATTGACACTGCAGCGTTTGGAACAGAGGAGCCTCTTCAAGATTGTAGAGCAGGAAGGAT
>NW_012153690.1:2963-3208 GCF_000956105.1 Propithecus coquereli
ACATAATAAGGTATACCAGATCAGTAAAATCTTATATGCAAATTATTAACAAGAACAATAACAAATAAATAAAAAAGAAAGAAAGAGATTTCAAATAGGTCTATCATTAAACACTTGCAGTACCTGTGGGAAAATACAAATTGTAGCTTACATATCATGCATCCAAATATGTATAGACTACAATGTAAACTGAAAACTTAGAAACATAGGCTTGAACATCATAGATTGAGAAATACACTTTCTCA
>NW_012153690.1:6163-6645 GCF_000956105.1 Propithecus coquereli
ATTTTAAACAAATATTTATTTCAAGTTATCCTTGCTGAATGAAAATAAACTCCCCCCATCCACATGCCTGTATAATCATCAACTGTCCTTAAAATACATCAATAGCTGACTTCATTCAATGACATCTCAGTTTCTTCTAGCCCTAAACAAACCTTCCTTTCTTGCTAAGCAGGCATATTTATTCACTTTCTATATCTTATTATATGATACCCTTTTCCTCTGAGATCTAACATCAGCATCTTTAACACCTTTGATTCTTAGCATATAAATAACATCTTCTTATTTTTCTTGCATATTTTCCTTGTCACTCCACAGAAACAACACTCTTTATCCATAAGGACTTGGGGTAACATTCACATACTATCTATTAATATATGCAGCTAGACTTTCCATATTTTCTGCTGCTGGGACGGATTTGGAGGAAATATTCAACAGTTTTCTAGGTGATGTTGCTAATAAAGATTAAGTATCAAAATAAATAT
>NW_012153691.1:0-399 GCF_000956105.1 Propithecus coquereli
ATTTATTTAGTGTCCATCCCCCATCCATGACGGCATAGATCACATCTATTTTTGTTCACTGTTGTGTTTCTAACACCTAGGACAGGACCTGCCACGTGACAGGTGCTTACATATTTGTTAAGTGAATGAATGCAATGGGCTGACCCTGAGGATTAGAGACTAGTTCCATGAGATTCCAATAGAATCTACTGGAAGAATCCAATAGATTCTTCCTCAGGAAGAATCTATTGCCTATGTAAGTATCTAGCATGATGCCGGGCACAGGATAGATGCTTAATGAATGTTAGGTATGATTTTTATGTCTGTCTAAATTTTCCTCTGCATGTCCTTCTGCTCATTCTTCTCTCTCCAAAGCCATCCCCAGCTACATCTAAAGTGAATACTTGAGCCACCCTGGCC
>NW_012153691.1:12574-13657 GCF_000956105.1 Propithecus coquereli
TTCTATTTTTAGTAGAGACTGGGTCTCGCTCTTGCTCAGGCTGGTCTCGAACTCCTGAGCTCAAATGATCCACCCGCCTTGGCCTCCCAGAGTGCTAGGATTACAGGCATAAGCCCCAATGTCCGGCCTTAGACTTTTTCACCCACAGCAACATCTAGAGAGATATCTGGGCTGGACACCAGAACAGCTGCTTTGTGGCTAATTTGCTGCATGGTCTTGGGTGTGGCGTTTCCTTCGGTGTCTCAGTTTCTTCATTTGCAAACCCAGGGTGTGGGCTATATCATCTCCAAAGTTATTTCTGTTCCAAAATTCTCCAGCCAAAAGTCAGAAAGGGACTTCATTCATTCTAGAACGTCACCAGAAGTTGGAGCATGAGGGCTCTTCTGGTTAACTCTCATTTATTCATTTGATATTCAGCCAACATGTGTTAGGTGCTTAGTGTTTTGAGGAACTGGACAAAAACACGTGCCAGATTCTTGTCCGTGGACTAAGCAGAGATTTCTGAGCAAGATGTGGTGGAGGGAACGAGAAAATCCGTCAAGAAGATTTTGGCAGAATTCCCGAGTCTGCCTCAGCCTGTGGCCTGGGCAAGGTGTTTTCACAGAGAATTCTGCAGGGAGGAGACTTTCTCCAGTCCTTTTGCCTGAGCTCTAGGGGAAATCTGGTCTTAAGAACTTTGAGATTTGGGTGGATTTGATGGAAAGAAGAAAACATCTTTTGAACGGTTTAAGCAGATTTTTGGTTTCACCTGTCGCTACTCCTTTGTTCTCGGAAGACCCTGTGCATGACGACAAGAGCAAACGACTCTGTATAGTGCTGCCCACATGCCAAGTATTGCTCTAAGACCCACCCAACATAGATCAGCCCATTTAATCCTCACAACCGTGTGTGAGGGAGGTGTTATTTTACAGATGGGGGGGCTGAGGCTCAGAAAAGCTAAATAACTTATTTAAGTACCAATATACGCAGGTACTAGAGCTGGAATTCAAACCCGTTCACCCGGCAGATTGTGCTCTTAACCCCAACCAATGATGCCTCCCTATATGGGTCTGTTCGTGATGTAACAGTGCAGTTGGGGTTACC
>NW_012153691.1:16377-16678 GCF_000956105.1 Propithecus coquereli
AGGATTACAGGCGTGAGCCACCGCGCCCGGCTATTTGTATCTGAGGGTACTTCCCCAAGACTCAGCAGAGTGGGACATGTGATTGCAACCCCAGTGTTGGACCCCACCGCCACAATCTCAGTTTCACTCTTGCTGCTGGAAATACACCGCAAAAGCACTAAAATACACTAAAACTACCCAGACTCTCACAGCTCAGGGCACTTGGTGACTGCATAGATGAATCAGGTGTCTGCATCTTTATTAATATTTGTTTACACAGAGTCTTACTCCAGAAACATTTGGAGACAGCTTTCAAGGGTGC
>NW_012153692.1:0-309 GCF_000956105.1 Propithecus coquereli
GGAGTTCACCCAAAGATTCACAACTAGAAAATAATGGAATCTACTTCTCAAAATCGGTTTGGTCTGACTCCAAAGTGTATATCTTTCACCACTATTCTGTATTCACTACTGTATGAACACAATAAATGAGATAAATTACTGGACCCTTTATGAGGTACATTATTAAATTAAGTAGGGCAAGGACATGTTTTTTCATTTTATGTATAGCTCCCCTACTTCCATACACACCCACAGTGTACATTGATAGCCATCCTTAAATTTTATCTTCATCCAATAAAAATAGGCCCAAAATTTATTCATTATAAGGTT
>NW_012153692.1:5012-7823 GCF_000956105.1 Propithecus coquereli
CCATCTATTTCCCCCAAATTACAAGGTTGAAGCAGGAAAGCAATTGCCATCCCCCAATTATGCCTTGGAAGGTAAGAGTGGGAATAGAACCACAGTGGCTGAAATAGTTTATGAAAAACTATGAACCCCAATTTGGGAGAAATAACATGGTGGTAAGAACATAGGCTTTGCCATCTTTGATATGATATCTCATTTTGGTACCTACATTTGTGATGATAAGTTTCTCATCCTCTATGTGTTTCAGCTTTCTCATAAAACGTGATAATTATATTATACATAGGCTTATATGAATATTAAATAATGTATATACAGTGCTTAATAGAGGGCTTGTAGTGTGGAAAGTACTCATTCTGATCATTACTATTAGTTGGATTAGAAATAACATGAACATCTTGAAGGAGAAATTCAGTGATTTATTTTTCAACAATCTCTATCTTAAGATTCTGTGTTTGGACTCTGGAGTATCCCATTCTCCAACTTCACTCTGAGTGTGTTTATAAAATATATTACTTATTGTGCACTGGAGGGTTCTTTGGTGGAATAAAACTGGGAAAAATTGAGTTGTTAAATATGGTCTTTGGACTAACAGCATGGAAACCTAAAAACAACCATATTCTACATTGTGTATATATTAATGTGAAATCTAAGACACACTTTTGTCTGTAAGCTTTCTGCACCATAGAAGAGCTCACGTGTCCATGCATGTTCAAGTGGGAGCTGATAGCCGTTTGTGTTGACTTAAGGAAACTACTCAAAGAAACATTACATGTATTGACATTGAATATGGTAAATTTACTTTATTGGCCATAGGTATGGTTAGGCAAAGGATACTTGATACTGATACTTGATACTTGATACTGAGGATACTTGCTTGTCTAGGAAGAGATGGACAAGACAATTTGGTGCATTGCAAATAATTTTGGAATTAGATAGTCCTGATTTAAAATTTCAATTTGGCTACTTACCAGCTACTTGACATTTGTACCATTATTTAACTGCTGTCAGAATCCATTTTCCATTCATAAAATGCATGTGTATATACACACATATATAACATGTGCATACATGTAAAACTTGTAGCTGTTGCAAGCATTAGTCACAATATTCATTAAAAATAATAGGCATGATCAGGAACTGGAGACCTAACGAAGCTAGCACTATGGAAAGCATATATGCTCATCTCGGGCCCATTCTTCACATTGGCTAGAAAGATTGAACTGATAGTGTGTAGATTCAGGAAAAGAATATCAGCTTAGGTGCTAACCCTCCAAATCAGAAGCTTGTGGAAGGTGCATTGACATGGTAATTGAAGTTTGAGGAGCATTTCTCTTTGGGGAGTAAGATTAAGGTCGAAGGGATGGAGATGGTGAAGAAAACAGTGACTCTTACTAAATAGTAAGAACAAGACAGGGCCAAGACCACCAATGTAGACGTTTTCCAAAAAGGCAAAACAAGTCCTTAATGCCTTAACAGGTCAAATTATGGACTTAACAGATTGTTGTTCCCTCTAGTCAGCTTCACTCTGATCAGTTGTGGTGACCAAGAATCCAGCCCAAAAGAGACGGGGTCCTAAAAAAATAAAACCCTCGAGAAACCTTGAGAGAATTGGCTCCTCTTCCTTGCTTGTCTGCACTTGTTTTAGCAAACCTGCCTCTGTCTTTTTCCTTATACACCAGTTTTCATTGCTATTAAAACAATGCAATGGTAGAAAATGACTGCTCCTCAAAATCTAAAATGGACATAAGTTAAGTTTAACATGTGCAATCTGGCTCTCAGGAATTCCCTAAATTCCAATTAAAGATTATCACAAGAAAGTCAAGTTAGTCAAATGTCCTTTGTGGTCCAATCAAGATTGGCCAGAGGGTCAGGGTCACATAAAAAGACTCCAGGATACCACTCCTGTGGGTGAGGGAGCGATTTTCAACTGGGCAGACACCACAAAGAAAATGGCCAAGAGTTACATGGATATAAGGTGCAACAGACCTGCTGTGCTGCAGACAGTGAACGCTGCATTGAATAGAGTCACAGGAAAAGTATAATCCAGGACTATCTCAGGCTGCTCTCAGGAGGACAGGATAATAGAGCCCCTTCCACCACTCATTCCATACTTTCACTTCACACTTAGACACATTTTATTTTAATTTGGAGCCATTTCTTTTCTTAGAAGGATACAGTAAGAAAATGTTCCCCTTTACATAGTCTTCAAATAATGGATCACATGTTAAGAACATACCCACATTTCAGTGACTTCAATGTAAATTCTACATTGATCCATTTTTCTTGTTTCTCTGTAAATTCTGCATTGAAGGTTAATTAATTTTCCCATAAGTGAGAGCAGAGCTGCAGTAATATTTCTCTGAACGTTAAAAGAATTTGTCGGTTGTCATTCTCTTCCTTCCCGGCCATTTGAAGGATAAATGTTGCTGTCGTGTTTACAGAAGCATCTGCATGATATTATTGGAGACTCTTATTGACAATTTCCAAAATGTTATAATTTATGTTCTTATAAATCACCATGCAGGCGTAATAAAGACTGAGTGTTTATGTCAAGGAATGGGCTTAGCAGATGCTAAAAGGAACATCAGTCATTGTTTTCCTCCTGACGCTTTAGTCCTCTCCTACAACTTAACTTTCTTCTTAAACTACAGCTCAGAATGATGTCACTAGGATGTATTTCCAGAAGAATGGCAAATGGGTTACATCGTTTGTGCTGCCTAAGATAATTTAATAAGGGGTGTTCAGTGTATATGTTAAAAAGGATCATGAGACTTTGTATATACTCAGCTAGAAAATGCTTGGTTTGATTAGTGC
>NW_012153692.1:12173-12875 GCF_000956105.1 Propithecus coquereli
GTCCCAAAAGTCCCCATACATAGGGAAAATGGGAAATTTTCCCTGTATACATTCTCTGTACTTTTAGCTACAATTGTCCATTTTCCCTAAGTATGGTGATTTTGGGGACACCCTGTACTTTGTTTTGTTGTTTTTTCTTGAGAGGAAAATATGTTATCAAGTTAAGTCCTGTAAAGACAGACTCTAAGTAGTGATTGTAGATCTTCACCATTAGAGGCAGTTTGTCACAGATCACACGAAACCACAGGTATGTATGATCCTTTTTTCAGGAGTGCCTATTCTGTTCAATGATCTTGGGAAACATTTTTAAACCAGATCAAACGTGAATAAATGCAAAACATACTGGAATTTTTAAGATGAACACACAATGTTTCACTTGTACCTGGCTACATCAGGTCACCCAAGAGGAGTTTAGTGAGAACCACAGGGGGAGAGAATCCCCAGAGCTAGACTTACTCATGACACTCCATAAATGGAGAGATTTCATGTAGAATAGAATTATTCTAATCCTAAAAGCATTGTTCACCCTATTTTCACACAAGTAATCCAAGATTTGAAATTCTAACATTAGAATATTTTTTTCTGCCTTTCAAGAATTTGATTAATTCAGACTTGACTATTCATGGCTTCAAAAACTCTCTAGTATTTCCTGCTTCAATGTCTTAGATCATTCTGTTTCCATGTGCCAAGAGATAATTTCCC
>NW_012153693.1:0-673 GCF_000956105.1 Propithecus coquereli
TGAGACAGGGTCTCACCTCATTATTGTCAGGACTAGAGTGCAGTGGCTGCATCATAGCTCCCTGCAGCCTTGAACTCCTGGGTTCAAGAGATCCTCCTGCCTCAGCCTCCTGAGCAGCTGGGACTACAGGCGCCACCACACCCAGCTAAATTTTCCGTTTTTTTGCAGAGATGGGGGTCTTACTATGCTGCTCAGGCTGGTCTCAAACTCTTGGCCAAAGTATTGGGATTACAGGTGTGAACCACTGTGCCCAGCCTAAAAGTTATTTTAAAACAAGCAGTTTTGGCGGGCGTGGTGGCTCATACCTATAATCCTAGCATGCTGGGAAGCTGAGGCAAGAGGATTGCTTGAGGTCAGGAGTTTGAGACCAGCCTGACCAAGAGCAAGACCCCATCTCTACTGAAATATAGAAAAAAATAACTGGGCAACTAAAGATAGAAAAAATTAGCTGGGTGTGGTGGCACATGCCTGTAGTCCCAGCTACTCGGAAGGCTGAGGCAGGAGGATCGCTTGAGCCCAGGAGTTTGAGGTTGCTGTGAGCTGTGACCATGCAACGGCACTCTAGCCCGGGCAACAGCGTGAGACTCTGTCTCAAAAACAAACAAACAAAAAAAGGCAGTTTAATCACAGCTTTTGTATAGCTAATAATTGGAAGAGTTGGAATTGGAGCTCA
>NW_012153693.1:2773-3578 GCF_000956105.1 Propithecus coquereli
GAGACTGGTCCCATAAAACGTTATCTATGAACATTGAAACTTGCATTTCATGTAATTTTCATGTGTTATAAAGTATTATTGTTGTCTTTTTTTTTTTTTTAGAGATAGGGTCTTGCTCTGTTGTCCAGGCTGGAGTGCAGTGGCCTGTTCATAGCTCACTGTAACCTCCAATTCCTGGGCTCAAGAGAGCTTCCTGCATCAGCCTCCCAAGTAGCTGGAACCACAGACATGCACCACCGCTCCTGGCTAATTTTTAAATTTTTTGTAGAGATGGGGTCTTGCTGTATTGCCCAGGCTGGTCTTGAACTCCTGGGCTGAAGTAATCCTCCTGCCTCGACCTCCCAAAGTGCTGGGATTACTGATGTGAGCCATCTTGCCTGGCCTAAAGTATTATCATTTTATTGTTTTGTTGTTGTTTTGCCAAACATTTAAAAATGTAAAACCATTTTTGGCTCGAAGTTTGTGCAAGAAGAGGAGGCAGGCCAGCTCTGGTCCGAAGCCGTAGTTTGCCGACCCCTGGCGTAGACCTGGGGGGCAATCTCTAGGACAGGCTGTGCCTGTCGGGCCGACAGGACCTCCCACCTCAGGGTCTCTGAGTCCAGCTGCCGGGAAATTCATCATAGGGACCAAGGGCCCTGCCTGCCCTCCTGGTGCCACTGGGGCCAGAGTGGAGACCACAGGCAGAGCTAGGCCCTGGTGAATATGTGTCGAGCACAGACCCGTCTGGGACGGGGCCCCCTGCACCTGTCCCCCTGCCATTCTGGGGGAGGTTCCAGGTGCTGGAAGACAGGAAGGCAAGGCCCAG
>NW_012153693.1:13848-14418 GCF_000956105.1 Propithecus coquereli
AAATATATCATGTGAAATAAAGTAGCAAATGTAAGAAGCTGTGTGTGCTCGTTTCTGCTGCCAGTGTAATTTCACAAGCCCCTGACTCTGACAACATGCAGCTCTCCACAAGGATGCTTTGAGGACAAAATGGGATAGAGCACATGGTCCCGCATCTCTTGCCTGAGTCATTATATTCCTTAATAGGTGAATAATCCCGTCTTGCCTTTCCCTGCACGTAAGACGTCTGGTGGGGTTAGTGATTATGCCTCTGTAAGCTATAACCGGATGTACTGCACTCTTACACCCAAACCTTGATGTGCTTTTGCAGGTACCGAACCTCTGCCGAACTGTGGGCTAAACCTCTGTGTGTGAGCAGTCTGCGGGATGTCGGCTGGGCTGGGCTGTAGTCCTCGGTAAGACTTCTGAATAAAACTAACTTTAATTCTTTAAAAGCTTGGGTTTTTTCTTTCTTCAGTCACTGACTGTAACCCAAAAAATTTGAGAGATTCGCAAAATCTGGGTCTCTGTTTTTGCAAGGTCTGAGAGCCCCCACGCCTCAGGCTGTTGCCTGCCTGACCCCTGACGCAC
>NW_012153694.1:0-398 GCF_000956105.1 Propithecus coquereli
AAAACCAAGACATGCACTACAGCTGAACTAGCATCTGCTTAATGGGCTGAACAAGTCATAGGCATTCACACACATCTCAAAGGACCTTAGGGCTGGTATCAAATGCCATTGTCATCTCTGCCTCTCTCTCACAAGTGATATTTAATATTTACCTGGGCTTAACAAATGCCCCTACGTCTCTTATAACCCTGAAGCTAGCACACAAGAAAATGTGACTGTGTTGATATTATTAATGCACTATGAAATGTGGTTAGTGAATGAAAACATCGTCTTGTGAAACTACACAAGGGAAATTAGCACACTAACTGAGACAATATAATTTATGAGGAAATCATGGTGTTAAATATTCAAATCTATATATTCAACAAGGGCCAAATTCCATTCAATATTTAAAAGTT
>NW_012153694.1:2753-3146 GCF_000956105.1 Propithecus coquereli
TTCTCTTACTCATCAGACCAGTTTAGAAAGAAAACAAAAAAGATTTATTTACTAAACTGTGAATATCTAGAGAGTAGGGTGATTTTTCTCCCCTTATTTATTGTAGTCCATTGCCCAATACAGTTACTGTATTTGTAATAAATGATTTGAATAAATATATAGGTTCATTAAAGCAGTACCAATTCCATAGGTCTATAATGCAATTTCTCTTTAGTTGCAGGCAGAGTTGAACATAGTGTGGTTTCTTCTGTTTTTACAAACCTATTTAATACATTAAAGTAACCATAGTTGGTACCTTTTGCTTAAGCTGTAAGATAAACTATCATTGTAGATTATCATGGATTGTTTTTATGTTCTTAAATTTAAAATGCAATAGAGCCCTACTATAGAAGT
>NW_012153694.1:14566-15665 GCF_000956105.1 Propithecus coquereli
TAGAACAACACAAACCAGCAATACAAGAATTTTTAGATCTTATTATAGTTGACCAGTTAAACTATGTGATATGACCCTATGCTTTTATTAGAACACTTTATCTTAGAGACATTTATCTTGATGAAATGCTTACAAAGCACCTACAAGTCAATGCTTATAAAGCACCTACAATTCAAAAGTCCCTAATTAAACGCTAAAACTGTGAACCTGTTCCCACGGTAAAGGGGCCTATAGTCAGAAAAAAATTTTAAAGCAACACTATGTGAATATTAATAAATTAACCTGGGAAAAGGTTTAAGCCATTCTATGTATCATGTCAAAGCAAATCCTGATCTTGAAAAATGAAGACAGGAACGTTTCCATGTTTTCATTTCATCTGGTAATTGGTAATTCATGTTTCCATACTATCGCTATCACCAAAAAGTATACTATCTGAGTGTACATTGTTGAAAACACAGTGGCCTTCAATTTGAATATGTAGATGTAGTCCTTGAACCTCTATGAGCCTCAGTTTCCTTATCCTAAATCCTTACTCCCTAAAACCCAATCACAATATTCTCTTGAATGTTTAGCATGCAGTTGGTTATTGAGGGGTACTAAGAGTATTGAAAGATTCAGTCTAATAAGAAAAGTTTCAGGCTATCAAAAGAGCTTACTAATGTGACTATTTTCTAGAACCTGATATGGATTTTAATCAACTGCCAGAGCCCTGACAAACTCCATGTTTCTTATGCAGTTTGCTTGTGTAGATGCTATGAACATAGTAGTCACTTCTACGTCCGGGAAAGCTTGTCCAAAGTCCAGAGCCCAGCAGAACCTGCCTCTAGGAGGACATCTGCCCACAAGCTTCAGGAATCCTGATTTCCTTTGCTGTCTGAAGTTTGTGATCTTTGTAATTTTAGGTCCTGAGAGAAATTAGGGACATTATACTATCCATCATCGTATCATATGGCTGTTCACGCACTTTTTGCAAAGAAACTAGCCCATTACTCCAGTGAAAAGGTTGTATGGTACATCTGTGGTTTTTGTATGTTCAAAAGGAGGATACAGGAAAGAAACAAATATGAATTGAAAATCTACTATATGTCAGACCTTTCAT
>NW_012153695.1:0-248 GCF_000956105.1 Propithecus coquereli
AAAGGGTCATAAAAAGCAAGTTAGAACTGAAGAATTAAGTAAGACAAAGAGGCTCAGAATGCAAACCAATCTTTCCAGGTTTCCACAGAAAATCACTCAGAAACCAAGAAGCAGGAATATCTCAAGTTGGATTTAAAAAACAATAGTTGCCCACTGCGAGATGACAGAGATGTTAGAACTGCCTGACAAAGACTGTAAGTCAGTTGTGATAAAAAAAAAAAAAAATGCTTCAATGAACAGTTACACTC
>NW_012153695.1:2559-3758 GCF_000956105.1 Propithecus coquereli
GTCTCACACTTTACATAAAAATTGACTCACAATTTCTCATAGAATGAAATGCAAAATGTTAAACTGTAAAACTATTAGAAGATGATAGGATAAGATAGATATTCGAGATCTAGGGCCAGTACAAAGTTAAGCGGGAGTTGTGAGATGAAAAAATATCCTTGAATTGTTCTTGATTTGAGGAAGAATGTGTCCATTTTGTCATCAGGTAAATGTGATGTTATTGGTAAGTGTTTTATAATGTTATTTATCAAGTTAAGAAAGTTTCCCTTTATTCCTGATTTGCTGAGAGTTTTACCACTAATGGGTGTTAGATTCTATAAAATGCTTTTTTTGCATCGATTGATATGATTAGAGGATTTTCTTCCTTAACCTGTTGATGTGATAGATTATATTCATTGGTTTTTCAGTTTTGAACCAGCCTTACATACATGGAATAAACCTCACTTGGTCATTAGTATAATGTATTTTATACATTGTTTGATGCAATTTGTTAATATTTTGTTGAGGAATTTTGAATTTATGTTGAGGAGAGATAATAGTCTGTGGTTATATTTTCTTATAATGTCTTTAATTATTTTGGGTATTAGGGCAATGAAGGCCTCAAAAACTCAGTTTAAAACCATTCCTTTACCTCTATTTTTTGGAAGAGATTGTGGAGAATTGGTGTCATTTCTTCTGTAGACATTTGGCAGAATTCTCCAGTGAAACAGAACTGGTGATTTCTTCAGTGGAAGGTTATTAATATTGATTCATTTTAAGAGATATAGACCTATTCAGATTATCTACTTCACCTCGTGTGAATTTTTATATTTTGCATCTTTCAAGAAATTGGCCCAATTAATCTAAGTTATCAAATATTTAAATATATGGGCATGGAGTTCTTCATAATCTTCCTCTATTATTGCTTTGACATCCATGGGGTCACTAATGACCATTCTTTTATTTACGATAATAGTAATTTTGTCTTCTCGTTTTGTTTCTTGATTAGCATGTCTAAAGTTTTAATAACATTATTGGTCCTTTCAAAGAACCACTTCTGTTGATATTTTCTGTTATTTTCTAGTTTTCAATTTTGTTGATTACTATCCTAGTTTGTATTTCTTCCATGTGCTTTAGGCTTAAATTGCTGTTTTTTCTTTTTTTTTTTTTTATTTCAGCATATTATGGGGGTACAGATGTTTATGCTACGTATGTTGCCC
>NW_012153695.1:3808-4185 GCF_000956105.1 Propithecus coquereli
CTATATTATCAAATAAAGTAACTATATATATATATGTGTGTGTGTATATATATATATATGAAGGAGAGGAACATTATAACATTATACATTGATAAAAAGGCCAGTAAACCAGGAACACAAAACAATTCTAAGTGTATATGTACCGAGGAAGAGCTGTGTAATATGGCAAGTAAAAATTAATAGACCTGAAAAAATAAGCAAATCCGCATATAATATAGTTGGAGATTTATCATCCCTCTCCCCAAAACTGATAGAACAAGGAGGCAGAAAATCAGCAAGGACATAGAAGGAATCAAGAATACCACCAACCAAAAAATCTAATTGACAATTATAAAATAGTTCACACAACAAGAGGAGAATGATCTTTTCGAGTACTC
>NW_012153696.1:0-15616 GCF_000956105.1 Propithecus coquereli
GCCGCTGAGGAGCAGGGACAGGGCCCGGCCCACACTCGGGGCAGCCAGTGAGCACCAGGCACGGCAGCCGATGGGGTGAGCAGGGGGTGCTCTGGGGAACCTGCTGCCCCTGGGGTCGGGATCTCTTCTGTTCCCTGATGTGTCCTGGAACTGCTGGCACCTGACACTAAACTGGACACCTGGAAACTCCTAGTTGAACAAAACAGACCCCGAAACCCACGGGGGCAGTTCCAGCCGGGGCAGCCCCGCAAGAGCAGAAGTGGCCACAGTGTCCCCGATGTCTGGAGCCGCGTGCCCGGAAAGTGCCCAGGGGTCCGGTCACCTTCCCCAGGACACTGTCAGCCCAGGCCGCCCCTCCAACCTCCTCTGCCCTACCCCCGGGGCTCGACTGCAGCTGAACTCGGCGCCGTCCTGCGCCAGGGCTTGTCCACTTTCGTGAGAATTGGATCTTACGGTTTATGTTAAAGATTCCCATTTCCCATGTTAACTGTTTAAAATTTACAACCCATTTCAAATGCGGTGTTTTTTTCAGACGTAGATGGAAAATGAGTTATTTTGACATTTGTGTCCTGGTTCCCTCCCAAGCCGCCAGAGTCCAGGTGCAGGTGCCAGAGCCCAGGACACTAGGGCAGGACGACAGACAGGGCAAGGACGGGGAGGACCACACAGTCGGGTGACGAGGGACAGACAGGGGACCCTCTGGAATGGAGCTTATTTTTCTAGTGACAACGGTAACAGAGAAACCTGACGGCAAAACCTAAAAGGACTCTGGCCACGTCTCCAAAGACCCGTTCGTCTGGCAGAGGAGACGGGCGGGGAGAGGACACCTCCCGCCTGGTCCCCGCGCCAGGCGCAGTGGGGTCGGGGGGAGGCTGGACTCGAACCGATTCGAGAAGCACTGGACGTCCCTGCACAGCCCGCACAGATGCGGAGGGCGGAGCTCACGCCCCTGTGGGTGGCGACGCCAGTTCCTGAGGGAGCCCCGTCTCGGCCTCTTCCCTACACGGCTGGGCCACACCACGGGCCCCGGGAACCCCATGCCCCTCCGCACCCGCACGGCCCCACGCGGCTCACCTGTTCGAAGGCCCCACGAATCGCACCCTCAGCCGCCCTGTGTCTGGGGCTTCCCCTCCCACGGCCCTGGGTGAGGAATGAGCCTCGTAACACACACCATGTGGGTTCAGATCCTGTCTCCACCGCCCACCGACGGCGGGACCCTGGTCTTCACTCGACCTCGCTGCCTTGGCTGCCGCCGGAGGTGCAGGGTATACTAATGCGTGTCGGAGGGTTTCTGTGGGGGTCCAGGCCGTTAATAACACGTAGGGAACTGAGAACAGTGCCCTGCACAGGCCAGGAGTGTCTGCCCTGGTCACTGCGGGGTCTCCCCTGCCCGTCCCAGGTGGGCACGGCCCCGGCCGAGCTCGTGCATCTGCGGGAGAGAGGCCCTCGGAGAGCAGCAGGCAGCGTCTCGCCAGACCAGGGGGAACTAAAGGGGGACTGTTCTCTGTTTTATTGGGGTTGGGGGGATGCATTTTCCCTCCGCCTGTGTACATTCCTGAGTGACTATTCGCTCCTCTAGCACCGGGCTGGCCGCGTCCAGTCTCATGCCCTGCGCTCAGGACGTCCCTTCTAGAAGGTGAGCCTCTTCTCCTGGCCGCAGTCGAGTCTCGCAGGCAGGAGACAGCCCACCTGGGTCCGCTCCGTCGCGACCTCAGCCAGGGGGACCCTGCTGCGGTGTCACTGCCACAGTTTCCCTCCCGCTCCCCAAGACTCCTGGTGGCTGGGAGCGGGACACGTCCAGAGCCCTTGCAAAGCTGGCTGAGAGCCCCCCGTGCAACGCCCAGCGAAACACACCCGGACCTACGTGACCTGCGCAGACGTGGAAGCCGGCAGACGGCCGTGGGGGCTTCACACCTGCCTCCCTCTCCTTCTCCCCCGCAGACCGCGCGGAGCCCCAGCTCCACCCGGCCCCGCCCGGCCCCCGCTGAGGCGGGCCTCGCACTTCGCGGCACCCACTCTCCCTAGAGCTGCGCCAGGGCCGCATGGACACTTCTCCCCCCACCCCCCAATGACTGCAGGCGCCTCCTGCTCCCCCGAGTGCAAGGGCCTCACCCCTGCTCTCTCCGTGCCCCTCTGCAGCCCTCGACCTGCCAACCACCCGCACTGTCCAGCTCTGGGGGAGCGGGGAGACCCGCCTTGCTCCCCCTTCCTCACACCCTCTGCCCCCCGCCAGACCCTGTTCAGAGCCGGCTCCCCTGGGAAGCTCCTCCTGGTCAGTCACTGGGAACCGAGGCCATGCGAGCTCCCAAGGGTGGGTACCACATTGTGGGCCTGGCCTGGCAGGAGGCCAGGGGTCAGGGGCTCGGGTCAGAGCCCCAGCTTCACCTCGGCCTGGCCGTGCGGCCCCTTCTTTGTAGAAAGACAGGACTGGAGTCGGAGCGGGAGGCAAGCTGAGAGCGCAGAGGGAGGGGCCGCTACAGCTCCCACGCTCCGCTGCTGCCCCCAACCCAAGCCCGGCCCGCTCCCCCGGGCATCAGTCCTGCTCCCCAGCTGGGTAGGAGCTCCGGGCAGGGGCAGGGATGTGCTCTGTTCTCTCCCCCCCATCAGCCACAGTGCGGTGCAGCCGGCACTCGACAGATGTTTCCAGACGGGAGCACGGTGCCTGGGGTCTGGCTGTGGGGGTTTGGGGGGTTCTGACTAGAGCCTCCCAAAGGGTCTGTGGTCCTGCCACTCTCCCTCAGGGCCTCTCCCTCCGCCCTGGGGGGGGTCTGAGTCTCCCTGCCTTGACCCCAGCACTGGTAGGACAAGAGAGTCGGCGCCCCGGCTCCAGGAGAGCCCTGAGGCCAGACTCCGGTGGGCTTTAGAGAGTACAGAGCTCTTGCAACGCCCTGATCTCCTCTCGCGGGCATGTCTGAACGTGGGCCCAGCCTCACCCAGGGGCCAGCGGCTGACATGCGGTCTGGGCTCCGGTGAGGAGACAGCCGTCCCCCTCGGAGCAGGACCTCCATCCTGCTGGCATTTCCCAGGTCTGTGATTAAACGCATGGAAATGCCAACAAGACTCGACTTGCGCCGGGGGGAAGGCTCCCTCTCCTGAAATATGCATGCGGCACCCTCTCCTCTTACCTGGGGCTGAGACAAGGCCTTGCCCAATCCGTGCCAGAGCCACATGGAACTTTCCTCACCTCAAGCTGGAGAAACGTGCCCCCAGAAGTCCCGAGAGGCTGCTCAGACCTGTGTCTGCAAGACCTCAAGGCCCGGGGCTGCCGCTCCCGCCCGTCTCCACCTGCACACAGCGGCCGGCCGCGTGCAGAGGGTGGGCGGCCTGGGCCCCGCAGCGGGCCCCAGTGGGGTCCCCAGGCCACACCCCTCCCCCAGGCTCTGCAGCGCTGCCCAGGAGAGGCAGGTGGCCGACGGGGCACACAGACTTTCTTCACTCACTCGAGTACGGGCTGGCCCAGGCAGCCTGGGGTGGGCCGAGGGGAGAAGACACAGCTCACGCCGGCTCCTCGCCCTCCCCAAGCCCCGTGGGGCCAGGTCAGCATCGGCCGCCCGCCCCAGAGCCGCGCCAGGCATAGGCCCACATCCTGGGTCCATCGCACAGCCCCTGCCCTGCAGGAGCCCAGCCTGAGACACCAAGGGGCTGGGTAGCAACACGGGGCGAGGGGTGAAGCCGTCACGGGTGTCCCATCTCAGTGACCTCAGTGACCCAGAGACGGAGGGAACGGTGGCCCAGGACAAGCTGGGGGCGGGGAGCACGAGGCAGCGGGACAGGCCCGGGGAGCCAGGAGACAGCATCCGCTTGTGCAGGGCATCGTCCAGCCCGCTTTGCCCCTTCCCGCCCCCGTCAGTGGCTCTGCGGTGGACGGACGGTCCCACCCCAGCCCTGCCTCGGTCACCCCTCCTAGGCCAGCCTGTCTTCCACACCACCTCCCGGGCCCTGTCCTGGCACCTGCCCGGGGAGGGGCAATGGCCCCGCACACAGACACGGCCCCGCAGCGGATGACAGTAAACAGGCCAGCGAGCGTGTGGGGGCCCCGGGGATCAAGGGAGGTAGAGGAAAAACAGAATCAGGCGTCCAGGCAAGGAGGGGCTTGAGCCAGGCCCCGCGGGAAGTCGCAGGTGCCGGAGGGGCAGGTGTGGGGGGGGACCCACGCAAGGGCCTGTGGGGCAGGAAGGGCTGAGGCCGAGCAGGGGGAGCTGGGGGCAGCGGGAGAGCAGAGCAGAGGAGGGGGTGCCCGGGGTCGCGAGGGCTCCCTGGGTTCCGGAGTGGACAACGTGCCGCGTCCAGGGGCCACATCTGAGCAGCGAAAGGTGGGTGCGCAGGGGCCCGGCATGTCCGCAGCAGGGTTCACAGGCGTTGGGGAGCCAGAAGGGCCCGGGGTTTGGGCTGAGCAAATGGAAGGGGGGGTTCCCACAGCCGAGGTGAGGCAACATCACCATCAGGGGAAGCTGAGCACTCAGTTTGGGTCTAGCAAGTGGAGGCCCCCAGGCTGGCCTGCAGGGAGGCGGGCACGGCTGGGGGCTGGGGGCGGAAGAGAATCTGGCCCTGGGGCGGGTGGGGTGACTCCTCCACGCCCCTGGACCTCCCTCGGCCCAAGGTGGCCGAGACCCAGCGTGGCCTGGGGAGGGGCCCAGGGTGCCGCCAGGCCCAGCTCAGGTCTCCGTCTCCCCTCAGCCACCCCAGCTGGGCTCTGTCCTCTCAAGCCCCGGGAACCCCTCCCAGGTCCCCAGCACCTCCATGTGGCTGAGCCTCTGTCCCCTTTCTGTCCTCCCCATGTCACCTCTTACAGGTCCTCCCAGCTACCCCTGGGGCCGGCCTCCCTGGCTTCCCCGGCTCTCCCCGTGTCCCCGGCCATGTGGTCCCCACCCAGCCCTGGCTTTAATCGCCCATGCCCGGGACCTCCGGGGTCATCTCCACACCCGCTTCCTGCCCAACAGCCACACCCGAGTGTCCAGGTGGCTGCTCCAGCCAGGTGGCTGCCCGACCCCTGCCCACCTCCCACCCTAAGCCTTCTCTCCAGCCTCCCCGGGAGCAGCAGAGCCTCGTCCACAAGGCCCCAGAGCAGACTTGCGTGTGCTGCCCGCACCCTCCCCGCCCACACTCTGAAGGTCACCTTCAAACTCCATCCTGTGCCTGACCACCACCCACCCTCTATTGATGCCTCACTGTCTGAGCCAGCGGGGGGTGGGGGTCACCTCCCAGGCCCCCAGCACCCTCGACCCCCCTCTCTCCTGTGGCTTCAGGAACAGCCACAGCCGACACTGCGTTTTTGCCCCAGCGCCCTGCCATGATTTCACCCATATCAGGCCAGAAACCTTGGGGTCACCCTCCCCCACCAACCCCTCACATCCAGCCCGACAGCAAATCTCGTCCAGACCCGCAGGGCTCCTCTCCACCTCCCTGCCCACCTGGCCTGCGGTGCAGCCTCCCTCACCTGTGCCGCGGGTGCCTCGGCCCTGCCCCCCTGCGGCCCGTGTCAGCACTGCAGCCGGCGGCCCCAGCGCCTGTGTCCCTGTGTGAGCTCAGGTCCCGGCTCAGCTGCACAGGAGGCGCCTAGGGACTGTTTCTTGCCGCGCAGATTGGCTTTTCCCGCCTGGGCCTGCCCTCGGTGTCCTTCCTGCCCCAAGGTCTGCCCCGCCGGCGCACAGGCGGTCTGTGCTGCCCCTCTGCACAACGCCGACGCCGCTCATGCAACACATGTTCACTGATGCCCGCCAAGCCGGGGGCCAGGGGGACAGGCCAGGCCCCACCGTCACAACCCAGCCATGGGAGGACACCGCAGCCCAGACAGGCCCAAGCCCCACTCGACACAGACAGGCGCAGGGAGAGCCAGCGGCGTCTAGTGTCACCCTCGTTTATCGCGTGAGACCCTGGAGCTCTGCAGAACAGTGGCTAGGGAGGAGGCCGGGAGGGGTTGCTGGAGAGTCCTGGGCATCGGGGGCCGTGCGGGCACCGCCATCCCCACGGCGCACCTCGGCTCGTCTAGACGGGCCCCTCGCTGCGGTAACAGAGCCAAGCTCCATTTCTGCGTCAGCCTCGGGCCAGGCGCTGAATGGCCCCAGCAAGGGGGAGCCACAGACTCAGCCTTTGGCGTTGTCTGGCCAAAGACCCCGCAGGGGTTGCTCAGTCTCGGCAGGGCAGGAGGGCGGGAGACACAAACAGAGAACAGCTGAGGGTGCAGGAGGGAGGCGCAGAGGCCGCGGCTCTCCGGCTTTCCTGCACCTCGATCTGCGGACGCGTCTGGCCAGGACACACATGGACCCCACGGACAGCTGTGGACCGAGGCTCAGAAAGCAGCGTTGCCTCTCAAAGACTCAGCTGGTGGGTGCCAGGGACGGACCTCGAGGCCACCCCCGGAACCCCACACCACACTGGCGCACTTGGCAGGAAACCTGGCTGGGGGCTCAGGCGGTGTCCTGAAATGCGACACTTCCTTCCACGGCAGGCCCCCAGGCAGCCTTTCCACAGCAGGACAAAGTCTCAAACTGCAGTACGATGCCAGCTGTTCATTTTGGGTTTAAGACCCTCTGGGCTGAATACTGTTTTCTCTGGTGACATTTTCATGCCGTGGGATGAGGTCGCAAATGCTCTGTTTCTCTGACACAGAAACAGGGAAACCCCATCACTCTCCAGATTAGAATGACCCAGCCCATCCCACCTCCCCGAGGGGACAGAGGCTCTGGAGCCAGGGCTGGCCCTGGAACTCTCCCTGCCCTGGCACTCGGCCTAACGCAGGAGAGGCACTCGATCGACACTTGCTGAGAAATGAATGAACGGACCACAGTCATCCTTGGTCTAAGAAGAGCAGACTGATGACACGGTTGGCCACTGCCGGTCCCCAGGGCACAGAGCGGCAGCAGCGGGGTGGACACCGCGGCTCCTACAGGGAGGGAGGCCCCCCCCCCCATGGCCCAGGGCAGCGGGTCTCCACCCCCGACCCGCCCCTCCGGGACAGGCACCTGCGCAGCCGCCGTCAACCTCGGCTGGGTGCTCCCTCGGCGAGTCCCTCGGCGATGCCTGCTCCACTAGAGGGGAAAGGTTGTACCAGAGCCCCCACGTCCCCACGCCCCTCGCCTGGTCGGGCAGGGGTGCTGACCCCCAGGCCAGGGCTCCAGGCTCTGCTTTGGGTTCCAGGCGGCCTGGTGGCCAGGAGACAGCCCCTCCCGGCTCACCCACCGCCTGCATCGAGAGCCTAGGGGTACACAGCTGTCCCCACCAGGGGAGCCCCAGGCCTGCTGTGTGTTTCCAATAACAACTCCTTGGTGGACAAAGGGATCAAGAGCAAGGGGGTGACAGACAGGGGCACGGTTTCCGCACTGGGCTGCAGTCCTGGTGCTGGGTTTCAGATTCAAGGTCGTGCTAAGCGTGTTAGAGGCCGTGCTGCTCCTGGGCTCCACACACGGAGCCAGCGCCCATGTCAGGCTATGTAGACAGGTCACCCACGCCCCTCACCCAGCCTCTGGGCCACACGGGCGCTGCCTTGTCTCCCCACAGCCTTGCCTGGGGACACACACACACAGACACAAACACACATGTACCCATCCCAACACATGCAGACACATTCAGTCACTTAACAAACACGTGTACCCACACCCCCGAATCACACCTGCACACACACGCCCATGCCAGCCTGCACACACATGAGCACACACCCATGACAACACACACATTTACACACAGTCTCACCCGCGTGTGCACACACGTCCACACTAGCACCCACAAACACACCCACGTGAGCACACACACCCCAACCTCCCACACGCACACACATTCTCCCATGTAAGTGCACACTCACAAACACACGCACCTCTCTCACACACCTGCGTGCCCTGACCACACTGCGGGGAGCCCACAGCTCCCCAGAAGCCCCCATCCCAGGTCCCTCTGCACCCACAGCTCCCATCTTGGCCCGGCAGAGCTTGGGGACCCCGGACTCCATCCACCTGCCCATCCTGCCGGGTCTCTCGCGTGGCACGCGTACCGTAGCCCCACGCCCTGCTTCCCCAGAAAGAAGGCTCGGGGTGAGCAGCCGCACCCGGCTTCCCACCTGCTCAGGTAGCACCTGGTGCCCGCCAGGCCCCCAGGGACCCAGCAAGTCTGGAAATGACACAGGTCCCCGGGGCTCAGGCCACAGGGACCTCACACAGCTATCGTCAATTCCTTCCCCCCACCGGGCCCGCTGCTCCCGCAAGAGGGGCAGGGGGAGGCCAGCTTGCCGCAGGCCTTGACCAGGCGCTCAGAGCCCCGTGGAGCCGAGCCCACGGCTGAGGAGAAGCCCCTGCTGCAGCGGCTGTCAAATGAGCACGTCGCCAGATGAGGCTGCTCTTGGGCCTGGGAGCAGGGCGGGGCGGCTTCGCACCAGGCCCGGGAGCAAAGATGACCTCCAGGGCACCGAGCTCCTAGCAGCTGGGCGGGGCAGGGCAGCGTGGAGACCCTGAGCCCAGGACAGAGCCGCCAGGCCCAAAGCCCAGGAGCATCAGAACCCCCAACTCACGAGGCAGAAGCCCGGCTCCCCCAGCACTGATGGATGCTGACCAGCCTCCCTGCCCAGCCAGCGGGCGCTGGCCCTCGGAGCTCCTGCAGGATGGCAGGCGTCTCCCAGATCTGCCCAGCATCCCTGTCCGGGACCTGCCTCCGGCCCCCCGACGCCTCCCTTCCTGCCTCTGGTCACCCCAACTGGCGGCAGGAGCCCGACCAGGGAGACAGGCAGGAGACCACGCGGAACCCTCCACTGCAGCGAAATCCCCTCCCGAAGTCCCCAGCCAGATGCAGTGAAGGGTGCACCGCACCTACCGTGGCGAGGTGCCGCAGGGGGTCACCGACGTACAGCATGGCAGGCGCCGGGGGCTCTGGACGCGCCAGGGGGCTGGCGTCCCTGGGGACGAGGCATGGGTCTGGGTGGCCGGGCAGGGAAGGGGTGGAGTCGTGGCCGCCCGGCAGGTGGACAGAGGGGGAGAGGCTCCGCGCTAGGGAGGCAGGCGCCAGGGATGCTCGGGAACATGTGGGCTGTTTGTTGGCATTTTCGCTCTTCCCATCTCCCCTAGTTCTGTCAACTGGCTGCATCTAACAACAAAACCGCGGCCCAGCCCCTTATCCTCATGACTATTCATCCGCGTCCAGGGCAGGCCTCAGCTTGCCCGATGATGTGTTGGACCGCACCAAGGAGGCTGCGCGGGGAGGGGCGGGGACGCCGGGTCAGTGCGGCTCCATTATCAAAGCCCTCCAGGGCTCCTTTGGAGACACCCGTGCCCGGGCTAGGCCCTGGGGGCCCCGCGCCCGCACCCCCGCAAGCAGGCTCCGCCCCTGAGCACGAGGGGTGAGCCCTGGCCCTCGAGACCAGGGTAGGCAAGGCTGGGCCACCCCAAAGGGGAGAGATGGTGCCGCTGCCCTTGGAGACCCAGGCGGAGCCAGTCTCCCTACTGCCGGGGAACTTGGTGGTCTGCAGGGACCACCAAGGGCTGAACAGAGAGGACAGGCTCATAGGCTAGTGTCCCGGGGCCCCTCGGAGAGCCAGCTGACGAGAATGAACCTGCCACCCACTACGCGTCCACAGCGGGGGTCCGGCCCAAGAACCCAGTGCTCACGCTCAGAGCCCTGGCCATGCTGCTGGCCTTGTCCTGGCACTTGACAAGCCGCCAGAAACAGGGACGCAGCACTGACGCCAAAGAAGAGCCCAGAGGGACTGCAGGGCCCACCCCACGTGGTGGCTGATGGCCTGGGCACAGCCAGGGGCTCTGCAACGGTGGCCGCCTGGCGGGGGCTTGGAGTGGTTACCGCCACTTCCTTTCGGGGGTGTTCGAATTTCCACTCTGCTGTAGGATCTTTGGTGCAAAGCTGCCCTTGGCAGAGGGGCCTGACCCCCCCGGAAGCAGCCCGGCAGCAACATGCAAACCCACCCTCTGAAGCGGGACACTCGGACCCAAGCTCCAAGCCCCCAGAGCACAGCGGCTTCAGCACACAACAAGTTTAAGAGTCTTCAAGGAGCCACGAGGACAACGCGAGACCCTTTCCTTCCCATCTTGCCCAATCCAGCTCCCTGCCTGTCCCTTCCCGGTCTCCTCCCACCTCTCTCCGGTCTGAGCACCCTAAGAGCTAGCAGGGGCCTTGCTCCCCAGAGAGCTGGCAGAGCCGGGCTCCGGGCACAGGGAAGCTTGGCCCGAGGTCACCAGAGGGGCCTGGAGGACCCGCCCAGGCTCAGGATGGCACTGCATCCGAGGGGCTGGGGCCGGGGGAGCACAGCTCAGGGCCCCGGACCGTGGAGGCCACCGGGGAGGCACGGGCACTCCACTCCGTGTGAGCCCCACTCAGAGCCCCATCCTCGAGGCCACAGGGAGGCACGGGCCCTCCACTCCGTGTGGCTGGGGTCTCAGCTGCCCACAGGCAGGTCCCTCATAATGAGAGAATCGAGAGAAACCCAGTTCTGTTTGCTAGACAGATGTGCAGGAAGGGGGTCTCTGGGGAAACACCTGCGGGGGTCTGCAGTGGGGTGGGGCGAGGCTTGCAGAGGGCGAGGCCCCAGGGCCTGACCGTGAGCTTCCTGCACTGTCGCTGGGCCCTGCTGCAAAGACGCCAGTGGGTGGGAGTTCTTTCCGCCTGCAGAATCTGGGAGGTGGGCTGCCCGAGGCTGGAGGTGTATGATGTCGGGCCAATTCCCAGCCTCCCCACAGCCAGGGGCCTTGCTTGTCAAAAGGGATGAGTGACTGAAGAAGAGACCCAGGTATGTCCCGTGTTCGTTTCATAAATAGCCAAAAAGAAACAGCACAATGGAAGAGGGGCTTGAGGCGTGAAGGACAGATGGCCGACCCGCGCTCAGAGCGCGGCGCCCAGCGTGGCTGAGCCGCTCGTTTCCACCTGCCAAGCGCTGAAGGCCGCCGGCCTCCGCCTCAGAACGGCACCAGCTTCCCGTGACTTTTCCTAAGGCCCCGGCCATTGGGAGGACAGGGACAGGGGCTGGGAGCTGTCCCCCTCCCAGTGTGGCCTCGGCAGCCTCCTCCAGGTGGTCTCAAGGGGTCCTCAGCACCTGCTGGTCTGCTCCTGGCCACACCTGAGGAGGGGGCAGCTGCGACCGGGTGGGCGCCAGTGCCCGCACGGATGGCTCCCGGCACCGCAGGCTGGGGAGGGGCTCCTGCAGCAGGGACAGGAACGCGTCTCCGGGCACCTGCGATGTGTCAGGTCAGGGCCGAACTCACAATGCACAGGGCCCGCGGGGCAGCTGGCTTCGTGCCACCCGTGGAGGAGGCCACAGAAGCTCAGCAGGGCTCTGGGACCTGGGGCTGGAGGGAGCTCAGGTCTGTGCCACCCGAAGTGCCTGGTCACCTAAGCCTGTCCAGGGAAGGGCTGGCGGGGGGCTCATGAGTGCTGCTGGGGGCCGGGGGCTCTCGGAGCAGGCACATGGGGGCCACGCTCTTCCTTCTCCCGGGTCTGGGGAGAAACGCCCCTCCCCAAAGTCAGGAAGGCCTACCCCAGGTGACCTCTGGGTCTCAATCCCCTAAGTGTCCGAGGGTTCTAACCCCGGGCGTCTGTCCTGCTGCTGGGTGCCCTGGGCCCCCGGGCAGGTGGGCCAGCCTTCTGTCCTTGCCTGTTGCAGCCCCACCCTCTGGTGGCCCACCTGCCCACAGCAGCTGTCGCCAGAGAAAGGCGCCAGGAGGGGCGGGAAGAGGGGGAGGGCACAGGCTGGCTCCAGGCCCGGAGGAGGCTGTGGGGGAGGGGAGGGAGGGAGCGAGGAGACCCCCGCCTCTCTCTCTTCTGTCTCCCAGTTTCTTCTTCCCTTCCCTGCATCCTAAGGGCCAGCAGTGCCCAGCCTGGTGTTGTCCGAGGGGTGCTGACACCCCAGAGCAGGGATTCGCCCAGAGCCCAGGCCCAGCTCTGCGGAGCTTCCCTGGGTGAGAATTCGGATTCCTGACCCACGGCCTCCTCGGCCTCCCACCGCGTGAGCTCAGGATGGGCCTTTATCCTGCCCATGCTCCTCCCAGACCAGGAGCCCCCCACCCTATCCCGACGGCATCCAGAGTCCTCTCAAGTGTCCCCTGGTCAGGGCATCTGCGGGGGACCCAGGAGGGCAGGGGTCTCAGTTTAGCCGTGGCTCCCGCCCTCCTAGCCTGGGGGATGTGGGGGCTTCCTCCACTCTCCTCTTGCGGGACGGGGGCCCAGAGTGGGGCCTGTGAGCCGCCTGGGGTCTGCGGCGCGTCTGGCGCCCAGGGCAAGGAGGCCGCCCAGCCGGATGGGGGCGCCACGCCCTCTCAGCCCTGCGCCGTCTCTGCAGTGGCAGCTTCTCGCACGCGGGGCCCCACCCACATCACGCCGGGCCTTGGTCGCGTGCTCCCCGTGGCCCGTGGCCGGGCACCCGCAGACGACAGTTGCTCTCAGTTCCCCTACGCGCAGAGATGGAAGCCGGAAGGGCTATGGCTCTGCGGCGGTTGCCAGGCTAAGAGGGCGGCGGGGATTCCGACCCCAGGAAATCCAGCCCCAGAGTCCCCACCCCGCCCACCCAGCCTCCTGGTCTCCGGGTGCTCTCAGCCCCCGGCGGCAGTGACCACATGGCCCTCTTCCTGCTGCGGCCACATGCAGCTCACAGTCCCCCCAGAACGTCTGAGGCCTGGGGCTCCCCCAAGGCCCACTGGGGGCTCCACTGCTCCTGTCTGGGCCCCGTTCTCTTAAACTGCTGGACTCAGCTTCCTCCCTGGGGCCAGGGGCAGGCGGGTCCAAGGCCCTATGGGGCTGGGTGGACCCGGGACCGGCCCCCCGTGAGTCTGTGGCGTCTCCTGAAGGGCTCGCTTCTCTAGCCCACCCCCCGCCCCAGTCACCCCAAGTTCAGAGCAAGGACACAGAGGCTCGGAGGGGTGCGACGCCCTGCCTGTCTACCCCCGGCTGCTAAGGCAGTGGCCGCAGGCGTCACGGGGGCGTGCGACGGCTGCCTTCTGCCCGCGGCCACGGACACTGCTCAGGACCCTGCGGCCGACCCGACTGGAACCAATCTGCCCATCCGAGGTGGGGGAGACCCAAGTCCCCCGACATGGAAGGCGCCCATCACTGCAGAGGACCAATATCCTGTCCTCTCAAGGGCCGTGTTGCTCATGTCGAGCCCCTGGGGGGGATGAGACCCACAGCCCGGTGGGGGGTGTGGCCCCAGAGTGTGGGCAGCACTGGGGGAGGGACAGCCAGAGCGTGCCCCGTGGGGCAGGTGGGGACGGGCACATTTGGGCTCGCGGCCCTCTTCCAGAACCAGGAGCCCCGGGAGCCTCTTAGTTTGCCAGAACTGCCTCTGTTTTTTTTTGACAGCGTCTCGCTCTGTCACCCGGGCTGGAGTGCAGTGGTGGCATGACAGCTCACTGCAACCTCAATCTCTGAGCTCAAGCGACCCTCCTGCCTCGGCCTCCCAGAGTGCTGGGATTACAGGCGTGCGCCACCCACTGCCCCAGCATCCCCACCGAGCAAGGTCCGGGTCCCCAGGGCCCTCAGCTTCCTCCCTGGGCTCCAGGGCTGGACTTTAGAACAGTGTCCCCCGGTCAGCTCCCTCAGCAGGCAGGGAAGCCACGCTCAGGGCGGCTAAGCACAGGGGCCCTGCAGCCAGGCCGCCCACACGGGGCCAGTCACCCTTGCTTCTCCGAGCCCTGGTCTTGGCACCTGGCGCTGCCGTGGGGGCTGGAGCGGGCACACACGCCGTTGGACCAGGCAGCAGGTCGGGATGAGGCTTGCAGAGGGGAGGCTGGGCCTAGGATGGGACTGGGGGGCATCACCCGGACCAGGGCAAGAAGGTGGAACGTTGACCTTTCCCCCCTTCCAAGCATCCTGTTTTGCCGACGACATGGGGACAAGGGCCATGACGCCTCCCCATCCAGGTCCCCATCCTGGACACCAGTGTCATCTGGTCTGGGAGGGACAGGGGCTGGCCTCCGGGCTCCAGGGAGGGAGGACCAGCCTTGGCTCCAGGGAGTCCCCACCTCCGTGCTCTGAGCTCTGCACCCAGGAATTTCATCCTCGGCTTTACTGTGCGGCGTGTCGCTACCTGACCGATGCGGCCGTCTGGCTGTGTGCGGAGCAGCGAGGCCCCACCCTCGTCACCCCGCGGCCCGGGAGCGGCGTGCCCCAACAGGCGAGGGCTCTGGCTGCTCTGGCCCGATGTGCTCGGCACCGGGCATCCTCGGGGGCAGGGGCCATGGCACTCCCCACCACGGGCACCTAGAAACGCCCCCTCTGCCTCCCTGACCCGGCCCTCCCAGTGCAGGGTCTGTGGGATTCAGGGGCCCTCTGTCCTGGGGTTGGGGGGTGGCCTCAGAACTCAGGATGCAGCAGACGTCTTGGAAACCTCTGCCCAGAGGTCCTCCCATCCTAGACCCAGCGTCTGCCTCGGTTTCCTCACCTGTGAAATGGGAACACAGCCGGTGCTGAACGCTGGCAGGCTAGTCCCACTAGGATGGCCTCCAGGGCAGGGGCGCGGCCAGGGCAGGCCGTCAGACCCTCAGATCCCGTCCGAGGGGACCCTCAGAGGAACAGACGTCCTGGGGGGGCTGCTGCCTGGCTTGGGCTGCCCAGGGAGGTGCCTTCTCTCAGCCCCACAGGCTCCGCACGACCCAGCGGGGAACCTGGCCCCTCACCTCCTGCACCCCGCGTCACTCTGCCCACTCTCCTGACGGGGCCCCCCAACAGTACGCCTCGGACAGGTGTGCGTCGGGGTGAGTGGGGGCGTTAGGAAGAGGACGGCCAGGCCCCGCTCCAGGACTCCGGAGGGCCTGCCTCCCGGTGCCGGCGTGAGGAGGGAGGTGGGACCCCACTCCGCCGCCTCTGCTCCTTCCCGAGCGTGTCTGCTGAGTGTGGGTTTTCCGCCTGCACACAGCAAAGCTCCTCAGACAAGTCCCCGCCTGAGAAATCGCCAGGCCCTCGGCAACCAGCTCGCGGGCAGAATGGAGCAGCCGGGTGGCCCCGTGGGGGCTGGCCCCAGGCCGGGATCCTCACCCCCTTCCTGTGTGTGCTGCCACCTGCCCTACCTCCTGCCACAGCCAGACGTGGCCCTGCCTTTGGGCCAGGAGGGGCACCCAGTATGGCAGGGCCTGAGACACCGCAGGGCTGGCCCCTGCCCCAGGAGGGAGGGAGAGCCTGCCAAGAGGGGGTGTCAGGGGCCTCACTGCCCCGGCACCCGCACCCAGACCCCTTCTTGTGGAAGCAGCATCTGGATCTTCCTTTGAGGCCCTTCTGGGTATCTCAGCCCCTGTGGGGAGCCCATTGCACTCCATTCCCTTCCAACCCTGCCCCAGGGGACAGGGGACAGGGCTGTGGGACCCAGCCAATGAGAGGCACAGGGCTGCCTCAGAGACTGGCAGGTGACAACACTCAGACCAACAAGAGACAGGCCTGCCAGACTATATGAAGAGAGGGCCCCCTCTCCACAGCAGTGGTAATGCGGAGGCTGTCTGTGATCAAAGCCACTGTGGAGGAGGGGGGCAGAGCAAGACACGGAGCAAGGCAGCTGTGGAGCACCTAGACCCAGCCTTGCCTGCAGCCTTCCCCACACCTGAAGTCTATCCTAACACCAGATCCAGCCATGCCTGCAGCCCTTCCTTCATCTAGACCCAGCCTTGCCTGTAGCCTTCCCCACACCTGGATCCAGCCATGCCTA
>NW_012153696.1:15666-21426 GCF_000956105.1 Propithecus coquereli
CCTGCCTTTGGGCCAGGAGGGGCACCCAGTATGGCAGGGCCTGAGACACCGCAGGGCTGGCCCCTGCCCCAGGAGGGAGGGAGAGCCTGCCAAGATGGGGTGTCAGGGGCCTCACTGCCCCGGCACCCGCACCCAGACCCCTTCTTGTGGAAGCAGCATCTGGATCTTCCTTTGAGGCCCTTTCGGGTATCTCAGCCCCTGTGGGGAGCCCACTGCACTCCATTCCCTTCCAACCCTGCCCCAGGGGACAGGGGACAGGGCTGTGGGACCCAGCCAATGAGAGGCACAGGGCTGCCTCAGAGACCGGCAGGTGACAACACTCAGACCAACAAGAGACAGGCCTGCTAGACTATATGAAGAGAGGGCCCCCTCTCCACAGCGGTGGTAATGCGGAGGCTGTCTGTGATCAAAGCCACTGCGGAGGAGGGGGGCAGAGCAAGAGACAGAGCAAGGCAGCTGTGGAGCACCTAGACCCAGCCTTGCCTGCAGCCTTCCCCACACCTGGATCTAGCCATGCCTGAAGTCCATCCTAACACCAGATCCAGCCATGCCTGCAGCCCTTCCTTCATCTAGATCCGGTCTTGCCTGCAGCCTTCCCCACACCTGGATCCAGCCATGCCTAAAGTCTGTCCTAACACCAGATCCAGCCACGCCTGCAGCCCTTCCTTCATCTAGATTCAGACTTGCCTGCAGCCCTTCCTTCACCTGGATCCAGCCATGCCTGAAGTCCTTCCTAATACCAGATCCAGCCATGCTTGCATCCATTCCTCCCTCTGGACTGGTAGTTACATGAGCTAGTAGGTTTTCTACTTTGCAATCTGAAGTCTTCTGAGAAACCCATGGGGAAGCTGTACACCAGAGAGCCTCCTTCCTGGTTCTGCCAGGCTCCCAAGACAGGCCGGGCCACGCTTCCAGCCCCAACTCACCATGACGGATGTGGTCATGCCCTGCAGGTGGAAGACGTCCATGCTGGCCTCCGCACTGCCCACCAGCTCGCTATTCCCCCGGCTCGACTGGGGAAGGTCGAAGTAGGTGCTGTCTGGCTCCCTGGGCCGGGGAGAGGAAAATCAAAGCCATCAGCCCCCAGTCTGGGCACCACCTGCAGCCCGCCCAGCCCAGGGCTCAGGGCCAGCCCACGTCCCTGTCCCCAAGGAATCCTTTGTCCCTCTGCTCCTTCCTGTTGACCCTCAGCTCCCGCCCCTCCCACCTCTTCCCTGTCCTCTGCCTGCCCCTCCAGGGCTGGTGGGAGTGCCCAGGAGGTGTGGCCACGTGTGGGCTCTGTCCCCTGGACCTCTCCTGGCCACAACCCCTCTCAAGAGCTGGCCAAAGGAAAGAGTCCAGATTCTGGATCCTGTGTCCCCAGGAGAAGGCTCACGGCAGTGTTCCCCCCACCCGCACTCTCCCCAGCCCTTCCTGCAAGCTGACGAGCATGGCCGAGGCTAGCCCAAGCCCAGCATGGGGCTGTCCCCCTGCTCCAGCCAGGGGACATACTCACAGAGAGCTCCAGAGGTGCTCAAACGTGGCTCCTTCGTCTGGGGAGGTGGCAGTGGACCGGGCCATCTTCCCCGCGCTGCCCGAGGGGAGCTCACTCTGCAGGGAGGAAAGAGCGGTGGTGAGCGCCGTGCAAATCTCGTGCTCGGTCCTCCCTGGCATGACCAGGAGGCAGGAGGTGGGGGCTGCCGAGGACATCGCTCGCGCTGCGGCAGGTGCCCCCCCATGTGCCCTCTCCTCCCCCACTTCACGCAGCCCATTCCCCGGGACAGGAAACTGAGGCCCAGGTGGGCAATGCAGATCCAGCAGGGGCACCCTGACAGGCAGGACGCGGGGTGACGACACACCCCCTCGTGGGGCTGTGGGGCTTTTGGGAGAGGCCCCTGGGTCGTGATAAACGTGAAGACGTGGTCATTACCGTCAACTGCGTCTCCAGCTTTGGCCTCGCGGGTGGGATCGAACCAGGTTTGGGGGCTCCCTGGTGCTCCGGGACCCGGGGACTGCTGGGATCCTGGATCACCACCCTTGGGAAGAGCACGTGTGGGGGACGCCAGAGGCTGAAGCCAAACCCCGGGTCTGGGCCTTGCTGAGCCCAGATTGCTGTGGGACATCAGCCAGCCTCTCGCCGCCGAGCCGGGTCCCCCCGGCAGCCCCCACCCAGCAGGAAGCCCAGCAGGGCCAAGAACCCACAACTGCTGTCACTGGGGCTGGTCACCGCGTGGTGGTCCCCCTTTCAAAGGAGAAGCTTGGGTCGGGGTGCCAAGACCCACTAGTCTCTGCCCCCGTCGCCTTTGCAGAGGCCTCTGTGCCATCTCCCAGTGGCCCAGACACCCAGGAGGTGGCAGGGACCAGGCCGGTCACAGCTGGGCGCCTTGTCCTGCAGGGAGGGTGGGGCAGGGAAACCCGAGCCTGCCCTGCCCACCGCCCCCACCTTGGCAGAGGCCACCTCTCCCCTGGGCCAGCCTCCTGGGTCCTCGGCGAGGGGCCACAGGAATCAGCTCGGCCACTGCCCTGCAGTGCCCAGGCAGGCAGGCCCAGACCTGCCCACGGCCGGCAGGGGCCGGAGGACACAGCCTACAATCTGTCGCTTTTGTCTGTCCCCAGGCAGGTGGGGGCTGATGAGGAGCCGTGGCACACTCCTGGGGCCGCCACGTGCCAGGCTACCGGTCCCCGGAGAAGTCAGTGGCATGAGCAGGCAGGGCCACTGCAGGGGCCAGGCTGGGCATGGGGGAGGGGAGGCCTGAGGGCTGGGGTGGGCGATCATGGCCCAGGGACCCGCGGCTTAGCGCACACTGGCCACAAGCCAAACCTCCTCAGACTCGGGGCAGCACCTGTGTGTGACCACTCTGCCCATTTTCCGGGAGACAGTGCTCAGAGAGGGTAAGAGACCTGCTGGAGGTCACACAGCTGTAGCCGCAGGAATGAAAGGCCGAGTGGCTGTTTCTCAGAGCTGGAAACTAATCTAGTCGCCCCCACTCCCCCCACACCCCGCACGCTTCGCCACACCATCCACGCTCACCTGCCCCCATCCTGGGCTGAGCCGGCCAAACCCCAGGGGAGTCGAGGTGAGGCTGGCATGGGGGCACCAGGGTGGGCAGAATCCCACCCTCACCCGCTCCCCACGCTGGCCCTTTGGGAGGAGCAGTGATTAGTTGGGCGGCTTCCTGGCGCAGGCGGGGCCGTCTCCGACTCAGGTAGGACCGGGGACAGCCAGCAGGAACCGAACTTCCTTGGACCCAGGAGGACAAGTCCCTTCACTCTGCAGGTGACACCCGAAGCCCAGAGACGGAAGACCACTTGGCCGAAGTCACACAGCAAGGGACGAGAAACCCCATCCCCTTCACAGCGCACCGCTGCCAGCAGCCCAGCCGCCCATCGGCGCAGCCCCGGACAGGGCGGCCGCCCACGCGTGGAATCGCACCCGGCCACGAACGGGAGCGAAGCTCCGACACGCCACGCGGCGGGCAGGACTTGGAGACGTGGCGCTCGGCGAAGCCGCCTCCCTTCCTACGTGTCAGCCTGCGAAGCTCACGCCACGAAGGCCAAGGTGAGGGGCACAGACAGAGAGACAGAGACGGAGAGACAGGGAGAGACAGAGACAGAGAGAGATACAGCAAGAGAGACAGAGACAGACAGGGAAAGAGACAGAGGGCGTCAGAGACAGAGAGAGAGACAGAGACAGAGCGTGAGCGCCCCTATGTGCTCAGCGGCCCACACCTGCTGCTCCCCTGCCCGGCGCTGGGGGTTCGGTGGGCAGATGTGGGTGGGGCCTCCCTCTGCGCAGCCCTGGGAGCTGGCCGGGGAGACACCGGGACCCTGGGCCTGCACACGGACGCTGGCTGTATTTTCAGATCGGCGGCATTTTAACTCCCCTCCGGGTTCCTAGGCACCCCCTCTCCCCAGCCGTGTCCTTTCTTGTCCCCTGAGCATCCCGCCTGTCCTCTCCCCGCTTCCACACCCCCGGCCTGCAGCCGCAGGGTGCGTGTGGGCGCCCCCTTTCCGCCTGAGCACGGAAGACTCCAGCACGCACACGGGTGGGGTCCCAGGCCCCAGACCCGCCAGCCGGCGTCAGGCCCACAGCACAGGCCTCTGCTGCCGCCACCAGAGGCCAGACCTGTGCGGGGCCAGGAAGGGGCTTCCTCGGGGCCTGGAGTTGGGCCCCCCAAGCCCGCCCTGGACCTGTCGCCCTGAGACCTAGGCCGCTGTGGGGGATGGGCCGAGGCTCTGGGCAGAGGGCATATTCCAGGGCACCCCCTGTGAACTGAAAGTAAAATAATCCCAAACCCTTTGCTAACTGAGCTCCCAGCCATGACGGGGTGGGAGAGAGAAAGCGGGACGCGGGACGCGGGACTTCTCCTTTCAGAAGTATCCCCGCCCCTCCCCTAGCTTGCCCAATGTGTATGTGACCACCCGCCTCCTGCAAGCACCTGCACCCTGCTCTGGCCGGGCTCACGGCCACCCACAGGCTGCTCCCCCTACGAGCAACAAAGCTCTCCTTCCTCCAAAGTATAAATCTCACTATTTCTTAGCTAACAGAATGGCGACCACGAAGGGCCCCAGGGAGACCCCCGGGTTCCCCCAGCGTGATCACAGCCTGCAGGAGCCGTTGATAGCTCAGTTGTCCCCCAGGAACTCGCTGGGAGAAGCTCGAGTCGGCGCCCCTGGATCCCAGATCTCCAGCTTTTAGGATGAAGATCTCAGAGACTTGACTTCCCTCCACCCCTCACTTCCCTTCTCTGCAGCTCCGGTTCCCTGCATTCCGGACCCCAGAGGAAATGTTTCCGTTGGTCCCGGGTCTGGGGGGACCTCGTCAGACTCAGCTGATCCGTAAGGTCGTGGGGACGCTCGCACGAGGTTCGTGCAGTCACAGAAACCTTAGTTCCAAGGACACAGTCTCCCATCCACCACCGCAGAGACACTGGTGACTAACATGGTTAAAAACTGTAAACATTTCCTGCAAATGTTTTAAAACTGCCCTGAAATGATTTAGAGCTTTGCTAGGCACAGTAAAATCTCAGGGGACCTCCAGTTTATCAGTGTGCTCAATTCGAACAAAGAGGCTATCAGACCTTCCAGAACAGTGAAGATTATGCTATCGTTGGTGTTTCCAGCTTTCTAACTGGGACCAACGGTCTCTTGTAGCCTCCCTTGATGACTCAAAGTCAGAGAGGCTCCAAAAAATGGCACACGAGACATGCTTAGAATTGACTCTCCCTCTTCCTTTCCTCACCTTCATCTCTGCCCCCAAACAATTGTTTTTTCTTCCAACTAGTTTTTAAACCAATTGCTCCAGACGCTGCCCTTTGTTTTTTCTTGTTGAAAAACCTCCTCCGCAATAGCAGCTCCTGGAAGGGGACGGCTGCCTCCTCGCAAACCAATTTATTCAAAGAACCAACAAAGAGAATAAAGATAAGGGAGGATATGTTTAAATTTGGGGTTTTTTTCCCCTTGTTATCTCAATTTATTTGTTTGTTTTTCCTCTCACTCTTTCGTCTGTCTCTAACCACCTCTAACCCAAATTTCTCCAAAGCTATCAGTTTAGCTTTAATATGTAAAACTTTTCAGCTTCAAAATAGACTAAGGAGATTAGACATGCTTTGCCCCACGGTATATGTCCTTAACATATTTGAAAATGACTCTTACAAAACTGTCAGAAAAAATGTATAGAGAGAAAGAGAGAGAGAGCCAGGGTTATTCTTCCTGATATAAAAAATTAAATTAGACCGGGCGCGGTGGCTCACGCCTGTAATCCTAGCTCTCTGGGAGGCC
>NW_012153696.1:21476-31871 GCF_000956105.1 Propithecus coquereli
AGGAGTGTGAGGTTGCTGTGAGCTAGGCTGACGCCACGGCACTCACTCTAGTCCGGGCAACACAGTGAGACTCTGTCTCAAAAAAAAAAAAAAAATTAAATTAGCTGAGTCTCCACTTTTAAAGGTCTGGAAAGAAGCACGCGCCATCTATCCTCGCCGCGGGCCGTCACCGAGGCTCCTTTACGTGACAGACCACCTTCGCCAACCGGTCAGGCCTTTCCCCCCACCCACCCGTTTTTCTGCTTTTGGAGCAGTAAAAAAACCTTTAATTTCCTGTGTTCTTCCACCTATGAGCCCAGGAGTGTGAGGTTGCTGTGAGCTAGGCTGACGCCACGGCACTCACTCTAGCCCGGGCAACACAGTGAGACTCTGTCTCGAAAAAAAAAAAAAAAATTAAATTAGCTGAGTCTCCACTTTTAAAGGTCTGGAAAGAAGCACGCGCCATCTATCCTCACCGCGGGCCGTCACCGAGGCTCCTTTACGTGACAGACCACCTTCGCCAACCCGTCAGGCCTTTCCCCCCACCCACCCGTTTTTCTGCTTTTGGAGCAGTAAAAAAACCTTTAATTTCCTGTGTTCTTCCACCTATGAGAGGCCCCTTAGGTTTTTTTATGTAAAGGTCTTGGGCATATGGAAAAAACATAATTTTTTTACTTGTTCCATCCCCAATGACATGGTTTAAATGCAGCGGTCCTTTTAGACGGGAGTTTTGCCAGACTCGCTGCTAGGCATTTCCACCTGAACCTGCAGGTCTGTTAGGCCAGATACCGTCTCTGCGAAACATTGTAAAGTCATAAAACTACCGCTTCTCTAATATTTGTAATGCTTGCTGGATTTGACTGCAAACTTCTATTTTTAGTTTTGAGCCTGTGGATTCTGCGGTCTGGATCGGTGGCCAAGGGGAGGCCCAGGGACAACGTTCTCAGCACCTGGGCCAGCAGCTCTGAGAAACAACCAAGCCCGATGGGGCCCCTCCTTCCCTGCCCAGTTGTGCCTCCTGACTGTTCTAGGAGGGGCTGGATCCTCTAGGCATCCTGTCTCCGTCCTCAACACACACCTTATAAAGTTAATAAAGGGCGGCGAGGTGGGGCCCGTGCGAGGGAGATAACCAGCCACTGTCCCCCACTTGCTCTCCTGTAGTGGCTCACCACTCGGGAGTCACGCAGCCGAGGCCATGAAGATTCTCAGCCCGTAGATAAATCACCCTTGTGACACCCAAGGCTAGTTTTTGAGGTATCTCCAGGCCCTGCATCCCAGTGGAACCGCTGACCCACGCAGACCAGTGGCCCACACCAAGGACCTGACCCAACTGGTCTTGTGACCCCCACCAAGGAACTGACTCAGCAAAGAAGACAATTTCTACACCCTGTGATTCCACCTGCACCCGGCCTATCAGCAGACCCAATCCGCTAGCCCTTTGCCCGCCAAACTATCTTTAAAAACTCTTTCTCCCAAATTTTGGGGAGATGGATTCGAGAACTTCCTCCCATCCCCTCGCACGGTGCCTGTGATATTAAACTCTCCCTCTGCTGTGAGCCCTGGTCTCTGTCCTGGCTTCCTCTTGAGCAGGGTAGTGATCCTGGCTGGGCTGGAACACACTTGGCAGGTAAACTGAGGACACAGGCCCTGCCCTTCACAGACACCTGGGATGCCAAGACCCAAGGTGACCAAGGAGAACATTGGGGATGGTACCTAGGCTGTAGTTTCAAAATTCTTTCCAATAATTTAAAATCTTAAAGTCATGCTATGTTAAAGAAGATAATCATAAAATATGTGAGTCATTTATAAGTTAAAATACTAAACATTATGAAACGTAAGTTTAAGTTTCTATACTTTACCATCTTATTTTTGTACAATATAGAAAACCAAAGATATTCAGACATGCTAATAAAAACTGGGAACTGATAAAAGCTCAAAGTTACTTCCTAGATTTTTCATCAAAAATAAGGGTTCCTAGGAGTTAACATTGTAATTAACGTATGTCACGCCGCAAATGGCCACCAGCAGGCTGCTGCCCTGTAGGAGAAATAAAGCTCCTTTTTTCCAAAGTATAAACCTCATTTTTCTTAAGTTAACCCCACCCACTGTGGGGACCCAGCAATCCGAATCTTTAGCAAGCACGGTGGGGCGGCTGCGATGACGGGGCAGCCCCAGAGGAGGACAGTGTCCCCGAGGCTGGCCTCACCACTGCGCAGGGCCCTCCGAACCCCACTGGGGACTCCACTGGGTTCTTCAGCAAAACATGGATCTGGAAACCAGCCCAGACTCAAAGGCTGCAGAGGAACTTGAACCACAGACAGCTGGATTTCCACCTTCCCTGGAACACTCCGACGCTGGTGGCTTTGGGCTGAGGGCCTCACAAGGACACTAGTGACAGAGCTGCAGAGCACCAGCGCCCCTCAACCTGAGCCACACACTTGAACCTACGGTGGCGTCTCCGCAGGTGTCTGGGAGCACCCCCTGCCCCCACCCCCGCTGGAGCTCAGGAGACACGGCTGCTCAGACACAGACCTGGGGTGCAGGGACGCAGGCCGCCCTGGAATCCGCCCGTTCCCTCCCCGTGGCAGGGACAGGACACTACTTCACCTGCCAGCGACATTTTAGGCAAGGATCTCGGGGGTGAGAAAAAGAAACCAGCTCTAAAGCAACTTCCTCTAAACTCAATCTAATTTTCCCAGCGACTTGCATTTTACTTCTGAAAGGCATTTACAAGGGGAACTTGGCTCCCGGACAAAGTGGAAACTGCATTTGCAAACGTTGCCAATCAATTTTGAAATCACATGTTTCAAGGAGGGGGAAAAAGAGAGACCGATTTCTGATCAAACATTTTCAGGAAGTTACGACAACGTTGCAAAATGCAAATACATTGATGGAAGTGCAGGTTTCCCCTGAAGATTGAGTTGCTTTAGGATGAAAACGGGTTCCATGACGTGACGGGGAGGGGTCTGTATTGGCACATGTGTCCCGGGGGGCGGGGGGGAGGCTGTGCGTGTAGGGAGCCGCACCTGACCGGGCCATCGAGCTCAGGGCACAGAACTGTGAGTGGCCCCAGCCCTGACCCGACTCTCGTGAGGCCTCAGACGAGTCCCCCCCTGTCACCAGGCCGGGCAGGGAGCTGGGGTCCAGGCCTGCCCGTGCCCGCACCAGCCGAGCCAGCAAAGCCCCCTCCCAGCCAGACTCCCTTGGAGGAAACTCCCAGGGAATTCACATCTGTGACTCAAAACTGCAGACTGTGGGGGGCTCACCCCAGCGGCTGCCCCTGCCGTGCCGGGCCGCACAGGGCACAGGTGCGCTGGGAAGGGAAAGGACGGTGCGTTCCCAGAAACCCAGCCTGCGCAAGCTTCTTAGAGCTGAAGAACATGTCCTCCACCGACTTCTCGGTTTGACTCACTGCTGTTTCTGAGCAGCAGGTCCCACCTAGGGGGCTTTGGTCCCCAGGGGTTATGTGCAGCTATCTGGCTATGACTGGGTGGGGTTCCTGCTGAGCACAGAGCAGCCCGCGAGCCCAGCGCGGGGAGCCAGCGGGAGAGGAGGGGCCGCAACCCTGCTTCCAGCTGGCGCTGGCTGAGCACGTTGCAGGGCCCCAGGTGCGCACGCCAACCCCGCCAGGTGTGGAGCTTGCCCAGAGCCAGGGCACGTGGCAGCCCTCTGTCCTGAGTGGCTGGGGTGGGGTCAGGCCCTTCGGCCAGCACCAGCTCCTCAGGTGGCTCGGGGGCAGGGCCTGCTGCGGAGGGCATGGCTGGGAGCCCTGGGGCTGCCCGCAGATGGCCTGCCCGCTGCCCCTCCCTGGTGCGCAGAACAAGCACTAGCAACGGAAGACAAATTTAGCCTCCCCGCTGGGGTCAGGGTGCGCTATGTGAAATATGAGCACAGCTGGACAGGCCGATTAAGCTGCCCTGGGCTGGGCCCGTCGGGAGGCGGGGCGGGAAGACAGACTCCCAGGACAGCCTAGGGGTCCTGAGCCCATGCCCAGTGCCCTGTGGGAGGGGCCACAGACCAGCTCCCGGGGCAGAGGAAAAGCTATGCAGCCACCCGAAATACAGAAACGCTAAAGCGTTGCTAACTCCCTGAAGGCTGGCGACCCCGAAACGTCCCAGCCAGTGCGCGCAGCATGCATCTCATCTACCAACCAGGAAACATGCACAGAGAGGGCGGGTCACCCTCCCAAGGGCACACAGCTGGTCAGGGCAGAGGGTCAGGACCTGCAGCCAGGCTCTCGGCGCTTGCCCTCTGCCCTGGCCCCTCCCCAGTCCACATTCCACAGCCCCCCGGGAATCCTGCCCCTCCTTCCAGGGCAGCATCTGGGCACCCCAGGGGTCCACCCTGCCACCGGCCACCTGATGTGTTTGGGTCACGCCAGGACACATGGTCCCTGCCCTGCTGCTTGCACTGCCCAGGCCCCCACCCCCGCCCCCCGTGTCCGGCAGACCTTGGACAGACATGCTGAGCCTCCGTTCCCTCGTCTGAAAAGGGGGCAACTGCAGCGCCTGCCTCTGGCGCTGTGTGCGGGACGCAGTGAGAGGACCCACAGAAAAAGCAAAAGCCCCGGCGGCTGCGATTCCAGCACACGCAGGTGCGGAGCGCACAGCACAGAGTCGCGACTGGCCCAGAGTTACTCCGCTTCGGGACGGGGGCCGGGGGGGAAGATAAGCCAGGCCTGGTCCCAGGGCAGACAGGCTGGGAGACAGGACGGGAAGGTGGAGTTCCCCCACCCCCAGGCTGTGCCTCACCCCCTCTTTTAAAGCAGCCTCAAGCCACCTTCCAAGCGTGGGAGCCAACGGCCCACGGCAGCAGAGGCCGTGTGTGCTCGGGGCTTGTGGGGCTGGTTAATAGACAACCTGGCCAGTGGGAGGCAAAAATTTCTTCTGCGAGGCCTTCATAGGCTGGGTGTTACAGGAAGTCTCCACTCCCAGCCCCCTGGGGCCTGGGCGGGTGAGAGGGAGGCTGGGGGCCCTGATGGGGTGAGCTTCCTTGGAGAAAGGGGGAGGGGTGGACGGGCAATGACCCTGGTGGGAGGGCACTGTGGCTCCGAGCTTGAAGCTGTGACTTAGCTCCCAGAAAACGGGCAGCCCGGCCAGGGCGGTGGAAACAGAAGTGTGGGTGTCAGTGAAGGGGTTCAGACCAGCATAGTAGGGGCAGGAGGAGGACCCAGCACAGCTGACCACCAAAGACACAGGAGGGGGCAGCCTCCAGGGCTGGAATGAAGAGGAGCTTGTGGTCAGAGTGGGTGTCTGAGTGGATACCTGTGCGAGCAGGTGACCAGTACCGGCCTCAGCAGGGCAGGTGGCTGACAGGGCCGGCAGCTGCCACAGCCTCGAGCGTCCAGACGCACCCTGTCCTCTTCCCACCTCCTGGATCCTCCTCCCTGCCCACTGGCTGCCCCGGGGTCACCTCAGGAGTCACCCCCTTGCACGTGCTGAGGTGCCCTTGCTCGTGCACCTCTGAGGTGCCGGCTCTGTGCTCCGAAATCTTCTTTCTCTCCCCAGACAAGCATTTCTGTTCCTTCAACCAAGCCAGGGATGACTGTTTCCAAGCTGTGGTCCTCACCTGGCCACCCTCCCCCGGACACCCCTACATTCCTCGACGGGAACATGCCGCTCTGATGTGTCCCCCCGGCTTGGCCCCTTGCTCTGGGCTCCTCTCTATGGGGTCTGGGACGCACCCACTGCACCGGCGGCTGAGTCTCCCCCGGCCACCCCCACCCCGAGTGGACACACCCTTCCAGACTATGTTCAATCTCCTGAACTTGCTGCAAACCCCACTCGGTCCCCACCCCGTCATCACGGCCCGTGTTCTGTTCAGAGGTTCAGTCCGACTTCCGAACGGTGCTCCCGTCCTGCTCTGACGTCGGCTGCGCATCTGATGTGACTTCGCCCGAGAGGCCGTGACGTTGCTCCATGCATCCCTTACTCCCTCCAGAGGCAACGCCCCATTCCGGAGTGGCCGCCCCCATCCTCAGCCCTGGGGTTTCCTTTCTGACACCTCGCCCAGCATCCACAAAGCGCCCCCCGGGCCGGCCCCACCTGGCCCCTCTGCATCTTCCAGCACCTGCTTCCTCCAGAGGCCCCAAGAGAGCCTCGCTCAGTGGGGTCTCCCAACCCTTCCCTCTTGCGGGGACAGACAGGCGCCCAGCCTTTGCCCGCATGAAGGCTGTTATGAAGGGCCAGCCCAGGATGCTGCGAAGCCCTGGCAGGGTGTAATCTGTGGCCTTCGCAGCTGCCAGAGGGGCAGCGACAGGGTGGAGCCCAGCCGAGGGACAGGGCTGGACAGCCCTGTGGGCCTGCACAGGGGTCCCCTTGGTCCCAGAATCCAGCTACCATGGTCACATTGCTCCCGGCCTCCATTCTACCGCGAGAAGGGAGCTTTCTGCCGGGCACCCTCTGTTCCCCCCGACCCCTCTGAGGGACACGCCTGCTCCTGGCCACTTCCGAGGCAGGTTCCAGTTGGCCTATAACCTGTGGAAGCTGGACAGGTGCAGACCCACCTGTGCTCCCAGCCTAGCCCTGAGCCGCGTCCCAGATGCAGGCAGGAGCCTGTGCCGTCGGACCCCACTCTGACACCCAGGAGGGGCAGCTGCCAGAAGCCTCACTCCTTGGGGTCCCTGGGCCTCTGAGATCCACACCCCGCCAGTCCCCTCGGGACTCTCAGGCCTCCCCTCGTGCACCCTCAGCGTGGGAGGATATTTCCTTGTGTGTTTGCACATTTGAGGCCAGATAAGTGGGCGGGTCTGCAGCCCCAGCCTGCGGGAGCCCATGCACACAGAAGGGGTCCATGAATAAACGCTTCGGTCTGAGCCGGGTGGGGCCCCGCAGTCAGGGAAGGGCCGTGGTGAGTCCGGGGGAAGCACCAGTTTGGGGTTAAAACGCTTAACTGCCCCCCAGATCTAAGGGGCTCGTGTGTGTCTACATTTGGGTTTGGTCTGCTGAGGGAGTCAGACTTCGGGACCCCAGGAACAACACTGAGGGCTCCAGAAGCAGGTGCCTGGATGTCGTCTCCCGGCTCAGGGACGAGAAGACAGACTCTCAGAGCAGCTGGGAAATGCACCCACAGTAACAGAGCAAGCCAGACGGACCCCATGGTCTCGCCCCACAAGGCCACATGTCCCCCCAGGGGCCCTGCCCGGGGCCCAGGGCCAAAGCCCTCACCAAGAGGAGGGGGAACAAAACCCAGGGCCCTGACACCTCAGAGGGGAGCCAGTCACTGGCTTCCCCACCCACCCTCTCAGCACCAGCAACACAAGTGCACACACGTGTACACGCATGCACACACGCACATACATGTGCACAGGCGTGCATGCCCACACTCTGCCTCATCACAGTGGATCCCCCACACAGCCCTGCCCTTGTCCTCCAGTTTGATGGGACCCTGGAGAATCCCTGACCGGGGGTCCAGCCGTGTGTAGGACAGCAGGTGGACATGGGCAGACCGCAGGACTGACCCTGCTTTCTTCCCGCTGTGCAGGTCTGGGGCCGGCCTGAGGTCCAGGCAAGGGCCCGGTAGGCCCAGCCAAGGCTTGGCGGTGCGGGCAGAGGCTCGGGGCCAGGACACGGTGAGGGAGCTGGGACAGCCAGTCTGTTCTGGGCCGGCCCCAAGAGACAGAGGAGAGGTGGCCCCAGCTGGGCAAGCCCCTGGCTGTGCCAGGCCTGGGCAGGGCCTGGGAAGCCACTGGCACCTCCTTGGCAGGAAGTGGGGACCGTTCCCGGCAGGTCCCAGGGAGGAGGTGGCGGCACCAGAGCAACTTCTGCCCCCAGCCTGGCCCGGGGAGCTGCTGCGCCGAGGGGAGCAAGGGAACCCGCACTCAGGCCAGAGAGGAGGCAAGCTGAGCCCAAGCCTACCTTGGCCGAGCCTGGACACCGGAGGGTCTGTGGGGCTGGGCGCAGGTGGCCAGGAGGCCTGCGGCTCGTGGCTCCCGCAGGCGGGCAGTGGCAGCAGCGTCCCAGTCACCTAGGCGATGACATTGGAGCCGCGGAAGCTGGGCAGCGTGGCAGGCCTGGAGCCGCAGGGCAGCCAGGGGCGGAGCATGGCCGGGAGCCCTGGAGCTGGAGAGCTGGCCGGGGGCCAGCACCGGCCACCAGCCTGCACGTGCGGCTGTGCCCAGCTCCCGCCCCACCCTCGACAGGGGACAGAGCCCAGCTCAGGGCAGCCGGGATGGCTGTCCCCACCCAGGTTTACAAGCGTTTCCACGCCTCATTCAGAAAGTTCAAGCGCACACAGAAGTAAAGGGACCGGCGCAACGAAACCATTGTCTGCCCCGGCTCAGTGGCAGTCTGACCTCCGCCCACGGTTTCCGGGAGCCCTGCATGCAAAGGCCACGTCTTCCCCCACGTGGCCCACAGTACTGCCGTGCCTGCTCTCGCAGGTCGGGACCCATCCTTTAAACGTTAGGTCGAACCATGACATTGCTGATATTTAACTGTTTGTCCTCCCGACCACACACACGTGCGTTCAGACAATTCAGCGTGACGCCAGGCAGCCGTGATGCCGAGTCCTGAGTCTCACTTCCCAGCTCATGTTTTTAACCGCTGGTCAGGGGGGCTTGGAGGGTGCCTAGATTTGGGGAGGCAGATGTGTGTTCCCGCCCACTGTACCCTCCTCCCGCCACTTGAGGCTCAGCCCAGCTCAGAGCAGACCTGGCAGGAGGGACTTGGCAGATGAGACTAAGCGAGGGGTCGTGAGCTGGGGGACTATTCTGGATTCATCAGCATCGCTGCAATCGGAAGCCAAGAGGCCAGGGAAGGGGAAGATGCAACAGTCGCTGGTGTTGAGGGTGAGGAGGGGACCAAGGAGCGAGGAAGGGAGCGGGCCTCTGAAACCGGAGAAACTGAGAACACAGATCCCCCCAGGGCCCCGCAGGGAGCACAGCTCTGCCCGCACCTGCCCTGCAGCCCAGGGAGATGACTGCAGACACTGAACCCCAGGGCTGCAGAAAGTGAGTCTGGATTGTCATAAGCCACTAAGTGTGTGGCAACTTATTACAGCCGCCCTAGGAAACTAATACAGTTCCACAGAAACGTCACCTGCAAGGGTGTCACAGGCCTGCGCGCTGCGTGAGGTCCGTGCAGGAGGCTCTGCAGGGCGATGCACCCGGCCGTTTGCAGAAAGGAAAGGGACGGGGGAAGGTGCCATGGTTCCTGGAGAGAACACCCTCCCCATCACATGTCTCGGGGGGGCGCCTAGTTCTGTCTCAGCTCCCCGGGGCAGGAAGAGGGAGGCCGGTATCTGTGCCCCGCATGAGGCACCTTGACAAGCGGCTCTTGGCTCAGCAGCTGCTCCTGGTGGCAGCTACAGCTCCTCACCTCCCGCTGCCCTGAGGACCTGTGCTGAATGTGGGCTCGTTTCTGCAGAACAGCACGTGTCCACGTGCACTGGGCATGTGCATCCGTGGAGTGCAGCTGCAGCGGTGGCACACACAAGCCACGGACAGCAGGTGCGTGTCTGCCTGCACGGCGCTCAGACGGGTGTGAGGGCCCGCTCCTAGCCGTTGGCTCCAGCGGGCAGGTCGGCGGCCAGGCCTCCAGGAAGGGGTGCCCGGGCCCCTCGGGCTGGGATGACAGAGCCACAGCCCCAAACACTTGTTGGAGACAAAAGATGGACGGGTGCCACTGGGCCTCCTCCAGTGACGGGAGCGGTGATTGCAGCTGGACGTGTGGCCACGACGGTGGCTGAGTCTGCTCCCCGGTCCGCAAAGCAGTAGCTGCGCTGCACGGAGGCAGATGCCCACTGCGCGCGGACACGTGCTGTACCGCACAAAGTGGCAGTGGTCGCGGGCTCTGGCAGGGCCGCTGGAAGACGAGCACCACGAGTACTTCCGCACACCTCCGCACCCTAAGACGCGGGTTGAAAAGCGATTCCCGCCACACTCGGCCCCAGGCCAGGACCCTGCTTTGAGCAGAGCGGCGGGGTGTGAGCATCAGGGCGGGAGCTGCAGAGAGGACGGTGCAGGGGAGCGCCTGCCTCAGTTTCCCGCGGCTGCGGGAACAAATGACCACAAAGTTAACGGCTGACAGCAACACACATTTATTCTCCTACGATGCAGGAGGTCAGAGGTCCAAACGGGAGCTGGAATCAAGGTGCGGGTGGGCGGTGGTGTCTGGCGGCTGCGGTTTCCAGCTTCTGGCAGCCGCCCAGGCCCCTGGCCCACTGCTCCATCCTCACAACCCTCTGACTCTGACCCTCCTGCTCCCTCCTCTAAGGATGCTCGTGAGCACCTCGGGCCACCAGGTAAGTCCCAGGTGCTCTCCCAGTCTGAGGTACCGGTACCCAATCACGGTCCCTTTTGCCCCGTGGAATAACAGAGTCACGGGTTCTGGGATCAGGGTGTGGACACTTTGAGGAGCCATTTTTCTGCCCGCCATAAATGTCCTTCTTCGAAGATCTGTCTTCTGGGCCCTCTGC
>NW_012153696.1:31921-50044 GCF_000956105.1 Propithecus coquereli
GCATCTTCACTGTCGCCCTCCAGCTCCTCCCGTCACCAGCAGCCTCTGGGTGCCCGGCAGTAGCGAGTTGCTGATAGTTCTCACAGACGTGAACCGTGACCCTCCCCCAACGCACTGCTTACTCTGCAACAGGCACCGCTTTAAGCACTTTGCGTGTATCAATCATTTCATTATCACATCAACGCCAGGAGAAAATTCATGACTATCTCCATCTTACAGATGAGGAAACTGAGGCCAGAGAGATCCAGTAACGTATCCGACGGCACGGAGTTGGCAAATGGCACGTTACAAATTGCCCGACTCATCCTCCCACCCAGACACATCCTTGACGACGTATTTCCTGCGCTTCACGGACGCATTTATTTTGTGAACACAAGTGAACACACGGTCAGCTGGCCAGACGGCTGCCGGTCTGGGTGCTCCCGGTGTGTCCAAGGCCCGCTCTCCTCCTGCGTTTGCTTCTAAACTCTGCAATGGTAGCCTGGCAGGGCAGGTGCGCACTAGCCGCAGGGGACACCTGCTTGCCTCCCAGCTGCCAGGTCCCCACCGGGGCTCGGCGGGGGTGTGGGGGTGTCTTCGTTGGCAAGCACTGGGCGTGGCCTCCCCGTTCTTGCTCAGGTAATCAGGAAGCACCCAAGCCCTGTCACTCGGCCTTGGCTCTGAGGAGCTGAGGACGGAAACCTCCGCTTGAAGGTAACGTTCCGGGAGGGTCTGGCTCTCCGGCCCCCAGAGCAGGGCCTGGTAAACAGCAGGCACTCAGTAGATGAGTGAACGGATGAGTACACGAATAAACGAAGTCCTACCTGAAACAGCGCTCAGCTCAGCCCCGCACTCCCTTTTCTGAATTTTGAAATCGAAAAAGCTAGGAAATTTGAAGGTTCGTTCTCACGTCTGGGGCCATCTCCTGAGGACTGAGGGACGTGGGCTGTCAGGATCCTCGTGTAGACGCCGCGGGTGTCGCTCCAGAAATAGGAACAGCTGGACTGTGGGTGTTTTCATCAGCCCCCTTGGTGGTGTTACACAGTAGGGGATTCAAGTACTATGTTACTTTTCTAAATGAACATTCTTAAAAAATCTGAATTCTGAAGCAGGATGGCCCCGGGATTGGGGATGGTGGGCCCGTCACTGCGCAAACCGTCAGGTGCTGCGAGGCCAGGGGAGGAGGGCGGGGCAGGCGCGGCTTGAGAAGCCTGCCAGATTCTTTGCGACCCCGGAGGAGCCCTGAAGCCCGTCCGTGACACCAGGGCAAGAGGCCTCGGGGGGCCCTTACGGGGCCTCCCCACAAGCTTTACCCACAGTCTCTCCTTGTGGGGGAGATGCTTGTCCCCCCTTCTCAGGGATGCGCCGCGTAGAGAGGTCAGACCGGGGGCGGGGGGGGATCAGAGCCCACTTCTGGCTGCGTCCAGTCGGGCGCCACCCCACAGCTTTGTCACCGAAGTCCCATCAAGTGGCCGTCCAAGCGCACAGCACAAAATCCAAAACACGCAAAGCGTGCGGACAGGGCACCGCAGATCTCGCTCCCACCCCCTGGCCGGGTCCCCCAAGAGGCGCTCGCTGCAGTGGGTCCTACGCAGGGTGGGTTCCCAGGGAGAAGACACACAGGATGGGCGCGTTTCCACCTCAGCAGAGGGAGGACAGAGAAGCCGGCGGAGGCCCGGCAGTCAGAGGACTGACGCCTACCAGGGACTTACACGCAGCCCACTCGCATGGAGTCTTCCTTCAAAGCACGTTTTGCATAAATTATTTAACCTGCACAGTTCACTGCCAAGAATAGACTCTTTCTAGTATTCTGATGCTTTCTAAAATCAAATCGACCAAATGAAGATTAGGCAACGTTCTTGCAATTATATTGACCTCAATCTTCCAATTGTCTATTTTGCTATTTTTATCAGAACTCATCACTTCCGTATTAACCCAATTAGCATCCTGTTTACCAATACCTCCTTTTTTAATTTGCAGCTTCAATCTAAAAGCTCGGGGAAACTTTCACAACTTGATCTCTCCTCCCTCATTACTGCCAAATAATTAGTCAAGGAGCTGCCCCCGATCAAAAGTTAAGAACCCAGAAGCAAGTCGGAGCACGCCTTCCTCCAAAAGAAAAGAAATGACAAGAGACTCTTCTAATTATGGGGGGTTATTGACAGTCATCGACCACAGGAAGCAAAGAATGTGAAAGCAGAAAGGAAAGACCCGTGTTTAATCACAGAGTGTCGCGGATCACAGCTTATTAAGAACCTCGGAGTCTGCTTCTCTGATGTACGTGGTAATGCCGAGCGCAGCCCTTCCCGTCATTCGGGGAGCTGACTCCACACCCGCGCTGTGCACATCCGAGGACCCTAAAGATAAATTCAATCGTGCGCCTCCTCTGGGTGGATGCGTCTCACATTGGCCCTAGCGGGAGAGCACGCCTTCCCTTTGTAGCCGCCAGCACCTAGACAGGCGGGGGGTGTCAGCACAAGTGAGAGCCCTCCGCCTCCTGCAGGCTCCACAAGCCCCCCCGCCCCCAGCAGTCATCTCACGGTTGGGCAGGAACCATGGGGAGACCCCGTCTCCCACAAGGCCTGGCCCACATCTGACAGGTGGGCACTGCCCAGCTGGGCCTTGAGCCCAGGAGGCTATAAAGATAAACCTCCAGGTCTCGTTCCAGTGTTTAGCCCAGTGGAGAAAAAGTACCTAGGAAGTCACCACTAAAGACCCAAGAAATGGGCCGGGAGGGGTGAGGGAACTTCTCTGCCCTCACTGCAGGACCCAGTGAGAGGCAGCATCAGGGTGGCAGGAGAAGCTGCTCAATTAGCCAGGGCTGCCCGGACACAGCCCAGCGCCCTGCTCCCGTGAGCAGCAGGTGAGCAATTAGAGCCCCCTCCCCTGGGCAGCCAGAGCCGCAGGGAGTGCTGGGCCAGCTGCTACTGGGCAGAAACGGTGGTGTGGGAGGTGCTCACAGGGGCCCTTCGCCTCCAGATGCAGCAACCCTGAGCAGGATGACAAACCCCGCTGTGCCTGGCCCAGGCCCTGCACGCTAGCTGGAGGGGGGGAGCACAGTGTCCAGGTGCCCCGTGCGGGCATGGCGGGCGGGGGGGCGGGGGGGCACCTAAGTGTCTGCAGGCCCTGCCCTCAGGGTTCTCAGCTGTGTTCCCAGGAGACTCAGAGCGAGCTCACAGGCGGGACACAGCAGTGGGCTCCCCGGAGAGCCCGAGGCAGGGAAGCAGGTGGCTGCACCATGACCCCCAGGGTACTGACTAGGTTCTGGGTCCCGAAAAAAATGGCGCGGTGGAATTCGAGCAAACAGCAGAAGCAGAAGGTCACACTCACCTTCCCCTTCTGCCTCCCCTCCCCTCTCCCCTGTCCCCTGGAGCAGAACTCTCTGGCCAACCTCCGGAGCGGGTCACAAGACCCCCGTGTGCCCACTGTGCAGAGGAAAGGAACGTCACACGGGGACACGCAGAAGATCTGAACCTCGCTATGGCCCCCAGTTTGTGATCTTTTGTCCTCCGACCTTGTTCTGCACGGCCCTCCAGGCTGCCGCAAACTTAGGATAAAAACACGCAGGTTTCTGTTTCTTTGGGTCTTCAATTCTGAAGGCTCCCGTGTCAGCGGGACACAGATGTGTGTGCGTCCCCTCGTTAATCTGCATCCCAGGGCGGGGCAGCCTGACGCCTGCATCTGATCGCAGTCACATGATCCCATCTTCTGGGAGAATAAACGCTAATCAAGCGAAGGTTAGAAAGGCACCTCTGCGTTACTCATTCTAGCAAGGAAAGCACTGAGCGTCGCCCATCTTGGTATTACTCATCCTCGAACCCAAAGCACGGATGTGAGAGGGGCAGATTTCCCTCATGAAGGAGGATTTTCCCTGGGGACCCCTGGAAGGGCTTCTGTGCTGTGCTCACACCTGCTGTCCCCCTTCCCCTCCTCCCTGCCCGGGCTGTCCTGGGAAGCTCCCGCCACTCCCTCCCAGCTCGATCTGTGGGGAGCTGACTCTGTCCCTGGGTCCCTCTCATCTCCCCTGCGGTGTCCCCTCCACAGCCTGGAACCTGCACTGGGGCTCAGGACACACCACCCCAACTACGACTGACGGTCGGAGACCCGGAGATGCCTCCCCCAAACGTGCCTCCTTGGCAAATCGGTCAACTCAAGCTGGTTACACTGAGAAACTGCAGGCACAGCAGGAGCTCTGACAAGCTGCCTTGTGCACGAGAAATGCACGGCTGCAGGGGACGTTTCCACTGGTACAGGCCTCCGCACCAGCAAGGCGCGGCTCCGCACCGCTTTTACCGCCGAGAGACTCACATCCGCCTCACGAGGTGACCTTTGTTCACCAGACGTCCCCCCAGGAACCCCAAGCCCATCCCTTTCTGCAGCTCTTGGGGACACATCAGCGATCGTGTGGCCACTGCCTAGAGTCTCCTGTTTCTGTGGGACTTGCGAACTAAAATAAAATCTTAAGGCTCCCGCCACGGGCTGTATGGACCCCCTCTGGGCCAAGGGGCGGCGCGAAGGGAGGTCAGACCGGCCTCCTCATGCCCCTTCCCTTCTTGGAGGCGTCCTTTGTAGCCCATCAGCAGGCCTCAGCATATGCAAGACACACCTGCAGGTCCTCAATTTACATAACAAATACATGTCCGGTAGCTTGTCTCCGATTAACAGGCCTCCTTACCGTAACTGAAAGCATTCCAAGCCTTTAGACAAAGCTTCATTTCTCTAACCAATTACAAGTCAAGAAGTCTTTAAACCCACCTCTAACCTGGAAGTGCTTTGAGATGTCCCACCAATGTCCGCCTTCCATGTGTTCATGTAAGACTTTATGTGTAATTCCTGTCTTCCTGAAATGTATAAAGCCAAACTGTGACCCAGCCACAGCGAGTCCACTTGCTCAAGGCTACCCAGGCGTGGCTCCGGGCCATGGTCCTCGGTATTTGGCTCAGAATAAACCTCTTTAACTAATTTTACAGAGTTTGGCTTCTTTTCCAATGACAGACGCCTGTTGGTTCTCACATCCCTAAAATGGCTCACCTCGGGTTCCTCAGTCTGGTGTCAATCTTCCCCCCCTGAGTTGGTGACCACAAAGGGACTGGACCTGCCCACTCCGAGACGCTGCAGCCGCGGGACCCTTCGCCTCTGGCCGAAACCCACCAGGTAAGAATTCCTGCGGCCGCGGCGGGAGTGGGGGTTCAGGCTGGCAGGTGGAAACAGGTGTGGGCTAGGTCTGTGCAGCGATGCTGGTGGGGGTTTCTGGTCCCTTCCCTCCCAGAGATGGTTCTGGTTTCTCCTGGTCGGGTGACTGAGGCTTTCGCCAGACTGGCTTCTGCTTAGACAAACTTTGCTGTGGGTCCCCGAGACAAAAACTGGGTGAGGTTCTTCTTTCCTCTTGTTTTACATCCTGAGCCCTTGACTTTCGGGCCAGCGAGGATATTCCCTCTGCCAGCCGGGGGACGTGGGGTTGGCTTACGCCAGGCAGGGATGGGTCGGGAGCTCTCAGGGGCAAACGTTTGCCTGGATAAGAGGTCCCAGTGCACGAGGGACTTCGGTCCTCGCTGCCCTTGTTGCGTGCTAAGTGCTGGCAAAGTCCCATTCGGTGGTGTCTGTCACAGATCAGCAGGTCTGCGGCCCGAGGCGCCCCTGTTCCATGGAGAGCAGCGGACACCATTTGCACAAACACCTTCCTTAGCCACCCGCAGCGACGCAGGTCTCCGCTTTCTTAGCGGGTCTCTGCGCGTGAACTTACTGCATCCCGGGGCTGCATCTGTTTGCAGCCCCTTTTGCACACGCCTGTTTCCTCCGCGGCTAAGGACGAAAAGGATTATTTGTTTTGATGCTGAGTCACTCCGTAGATACCTTTGGTTTAAAAAGAGAGAGAGAGAGAGATGGCAGGAGAGAAGGAGTTCGACGCGGAAAAACTGCGCTATGAGGAAGCATGTGTTTCTAGAAATTATGAAATAAATCCATAGATTTGCTAATCTATAGAACGCTGGTTTGACCGTTCACAATTGCTTACTTTCTGTTTTTTCCTTAGAAATTAGGGTTACTAAGAATGAAAATTCTAATGAATATATGTCATTAAAACTACTAGAAATAATGAGGGAAACGACTTGGGACACAAGGAATCAGGTATGTTTTTGGTAAGGAAAGCTACAGGATGGGTTTTTTGTTAAGGAAAAACAGTAATTTTGTCTAGTTTGGAAGTTACTTAAAGGTTGTGTCTCAGAATGAATGAAGGAAGAAAGAAAGGAGAAAATTAAATGGATATAGAAAGTTGGAGGAAGAGAGAGAGAGTGAATCTTGTGTGGCCAAATTGGCTACAATGGAATTTATTACAAGGGTTTTAAGAATGAATCTTAATATCAAAAGTAAACTGGCGCGGGCTGGGCGTGATGGCTCCCGCCTGCAATCCCAGCACTTTGGGAGGCAGCCAGACCTCATCTCTAAAAAAATTTTTAAAGATTAGCTGGGGGTGGTGGCGTGTGCCTGTAGTCCCGGGTACTTGGGGGCTTGAGCCCAGGAGTTCGAGGCTGCAGTCAGCTGTCCTGGTGCCACCGCACTCCAGCCTGGGTGACTGAGCAAGACTCTGCCGTCTCTATTTAAAAAAAAATAAACTGATGCAAACCTAGAATTTGATCGTCTCTTTTAAAACAAGAACATTTTCTTGGAGTACTGGTTTGCTCTTGGTAAGAGACTGTGAAATGTTTTTCTTTAAGTAATCCGTGTAGGAAACCAAGATTTTGTGTTTTAACAAAACAATTTCCTGTGCTTCATGTTGTCTTTATTAGGTCTTTGATTACTTAAGAAAACTAACTTTTTCTATTAAAAGATCTAAGATTATTTTCAACTATGCAACTCTCTGTATTTGCTTTTGAAATATTTGTTACTTTGGTTAAATGATAATTTAAGTTTTATTTCATAATGATTTGTAATTCCATTTAATCGAGTGTTTTAAACCTTTTGACATTTTGACAACTTTTGAAAATCAAATTCTAAATTAAGTAATTTTTGACCTCGTATTAACTTTGGGATTTTCCAGATGGGCCCATGGAATATCTCAAAAGATTTGTTCTCTCTTCTTATAAGAAGAGAAATATTAAACTAATTAGGCTTTTTCGATAAGTTAAATTTACATGAGAAGCATTATAAAATAAGAAGTGATGTTTAACCTTCTTTAGTTACATTTTATGGATATATATCATTAATTACAAGTGTTCCAGAAATTGTATGAAATCTAGAAACTTGATATATCCTGTGTCAGTCATAATTCTAGTTATTATCTTAAAATATTATGTCAGAGAAATAATACAATTTCTTGTCATTTATATTATAATAAATTCTCACCACATCTGTAACCAAGGCCATTTAATTCTTTCTGTCATCCACAGACAATGAATTGTTTTTCTCTGATGTTTTGCAAGCAACTATAAGCCTAAAGTGTTACGTCTTCAAGGAGATCCAGGGAAGGGACTAGTACAGGTTTCTGATAACGTTAAGATCCTACCATTGGACTGGGTAGGAATTTCCAGAACTCTAATGAAAATCTGTTTAGAGCTTACAGCAATTTGGTAAATTATGCTTTTGTAAACAGAATTAGAACTATCACTTTTCCTCCCTGCTTGACCCCTCCAGAATTTAGGACCTATTCTTATTCTCAGATAAGTTCAATTTCAAAGAGTTATTTGCATCAGTTCCATATGAATCTGCTACCGTGTAACAGGACACAACTGGAACCTTTGGGTGCACTACCAGGCTTTGACTGGCTGTCATACTGGAGAATGATGTGCGGAGAATCGGACAGTTTCCAGCATCCGAGTTTGACATTATGGAGCCAGTAAAACCCCTTGGATAAAAATACAAAAACCTGGCCTGGTGCCTGGCTTAAAGGGCTTACCCAGCCTTACAGGTTGCAAAAGGACTGTCACTTTCTGGCAGGCCCAGGAACCTTAATATTTTGGGACCTCGAGAAAGAGGAATTTACCCAAATCTATAGTTATTGCAGGTGAGGTCTGACAGCAGGTCCTGGGCTTGGCTTCCCAGCCCCGACAGGCTTTCCAAAGGCTAATGTGAGGTTTCTTATTAAAAGTTCCAGCATGGCCGGGCGTGGTGGCTCACGCCTGTAATCCTAGCACTCTGGGAGGCCAAGGCTGGAGGATTGCTTGAGCTCAGGAGTTCCAGACCAGCCTGAGCAAGAGCGAGATCCCATCTCTACTAAAAACAGAAAGAAATTAGCTGGACAACTAAAAATATATATAGAAAAAATTAGCCGGGCATGGTGGCGCATGCCTGTAGTCCCAGCTACTTGGGAGGCCGAGGCTGGAGGGATCGCTTGAGCCCAGGAGTTAGAGGTTGCTGTGAGCTAGGCTGATGCTATGGCACTCTAGCCCAGGCAAGAGAGTGAAGACTCTGACTGAAAAAAAAAAAAAAAGTTCCAGCAAAGCAGATGTAAAGAGAGCCTGTACGGTCACTTACTATTCTTGCTACACTTACAATAATAGTCAGGCCAAGTTTAATGAGACTGGACTTATTTTGTAAACGAATTAGACTTACTGTGATTATTTTTGGTAGAAATGAGGGTAACTATAGAGAGAAATACTTATGTTTTAGAAGAAAACTTAACATGCCCCCATTATTAGATTCTAATCCTATTTATTATCTTTGAGGTTTTGCTCTCTGTCTATAAACTGGACTGGGTCCTGAATTCTAGCTTCCTCCAATACCTGGCTACAACTTTATAAACCAACATGTCCAATTTTCTCCCACCCTTCTAATTTGGAATACTGAGAACAAATCTGCCCTTTCCCCCAAAGTTCTGCAAGCTGAAGCTGCATGACTCGAAATATACATCGAGATCATGGCAAAAGCTTAGGTGTGGAGAACCGTTACGCCTGCCGCCGTGTGGGCCACCCTGCATCCCCAGAGATATTCCAGCTGCAAAAGATGCTCTGAGCCCAGTCTCTAGAAATCTTCTCAACCGGCTGCCTCCAGACTCTGCAACTGGTTCTTAGTCTGTTCCAATGACTGGGTTTTGTTTTTCTTTCATTTTCACAGAAATGCCTCTTCGAAAGGCTGTGGGACAGTACGTTAACTCAGTTTCTGGACCGTGAAACTTCTTGGGGAAGTTTCAGACTGGGGAATGTTGGGGCTCGGGACACTCTGCCCCAAAATATGACTGTAGGAGACCAGAATATGCCACCCCAAAATATGCCACTTTGGCATTTTGATTACTCTGAGCTAAAAGAAATTGAGACCCACCCGAGACACGAGAAAGCTCTTCAGCTCCCATTCAGCTGACTGAAATAAAGTGTAAAGCTCCCCTCTGCAAGGAACGTTGACATCTATAAAGGACATTTTCATTAGGAAAGGGTGTGCCAGGAAGACAGCGGCTCCAGACAACTTTCATCGCCGGAGAGGCTCATGTCTGATAACAGGCAGCCTTCATCCACCAGACACTTCCTCCCCTCCCCCACTATGATGTCTCCTCCCCTCCCCCCAGAAGCACCAGGCACCGGCTCCTTTCTGGGATACTCCTTTGCCACTCCCATTGCTGTGGGCCCCTGTGCATAGGCACGTCATCAAAATCGTTCTCCCCTATTAACCTGCCTGACGTCAACAATTTATACAGCAGCCTAAGAACCCAGAAGGGCAGGAGGAAGCAGTTTTCCCTCCTACAGATCACTCTTTGGGGAACCTGGTTCTGTCTCCAAGGCCCGGGAAGTGTCCTGGCCACTGGCCTCTAGTGCCCCCATGTCCCCTCCATGGCTGAGACCTGTCTGCAGGGCCCTCGCTCAGTCCCCAGCAGGGCCCTTCCTGCTACCAGGCCTCCGCTAGGGGCCGCACCCACATGCTGTCCCCTCTCGCCCACTCCCTCCGTGGTGCCTGTCCTGACACCTCCAGCCACACCCAGTAGCCAGGTCCAGGCCGGGGCCCTGTCGGTGTGTCTGGTTTCTCTCCCCAACTCTGCAGCTGTTGTGGCCCAAGCAGTCCCCAGGAAGAAAAGATGCTGGTGTCTGGGGACACCGTGAAGGTAGGGGCTGGGCAGGGGGTCCTGGGGAAGGGGCAGTAAGCTGGGCGAGAAGCCCCCTCCAGCCCGCTGCCACCCGCCCTCAGCCGTGCTGGGAACTGTGCGGCCTTCAGTGCTCCGGTCGTCTGTTCCCCTTCCAGAAAAGAGGGATGGGGCTCAGACTGGCTCCTTCCTTTTTGTGCTGTGGCTCAGACCCCTCATTGGAAGAATTTGTTAAATGCACAAAGTAAAATACGTAAGATCATGCATTATTGAACTGTAGCAGTTAGCCTCGTGGCCTGAATGGCAGCTTCTTCCCCAAAGGACATGTCCGCTAGAGCCTCCGAATGTGGTCTTATCTGGAATGAGCATCTCTGCAGTCAGGTGAGGGTATCCAAATGGAATTATCCTGGGTTATTCAAATGGGCCCCAAATCCAACGACAACTTTCCACATAAGAGACAGAAAAGGAGAGACAGACATACAGAGACGCCCTTGGGAAGACGAGGCAGATGTTAGATGATGAAGCTACAACCAAAGAATGCCCAGGACTGGGGGAAGCGTGAGGCGAATTTTCCCCCAGGGCCTCGGGGGACCAGCCCTGCCCACACCTCCATCTCAGACTTCTGGCCTCCAAAACCAAGACACCGAGGGTCTGTAGTTTTAAGCTACCTAGGTCGTGGTCGTTTGTTACAGGTGCCTGAGAAAATTATAAAAAGTTACAATATTAAAAAGGCGAAACTGTGATGTAGTGGGTCTTTAACAATGTATTCGATGATGCGCTGGTAGCAAGTCTGGTAACCGTCATAATTTCAGCATAGTGACAAGTACAGACAAACATTTTCAGATTTCTGTAGCAATTGTCATACAAAATGAAAAGATCGGTGGTTCTGACTGGAAAAAGTCACCGGTGCTGCTAAAACTATTGTAGTCTTTGGCCTACATTGTTAATTGGAGGAAATGCTAACATTTACTTTTTGGTTAATACAAGTAATGATGCCCTTTTTCCCCGTGCAAGCTCACGGCACTCCCGAATTCTACACCCCGGCTTAGAGGGTCTTGAAGGGCCTTTCCAGCATGAATGTTCTGTGGTACCAGGGCTCTGGGGACCATGGACCTGAGCCAACACCAGGCCCAGGTGACAGGATCGGTCTGCAGCCCCAGTGCTGCCTTGGCCGCCAGAGCTGGAGTTTCCACTCTTGCACCCTGCAGAGATGTGACTTTGGGCAACTTGAATAACCCGTTGAAGCTTCCGTTTCCTCACGGGTAAATGGGCACAATGATAGCATCTACCTCAATGGGCTGTTGTGGGGATTTCAGGGAGAAAAACGTACGCTGGCCAAGTATTGGCTCACAGCCACCGTGGACTAAATGCTAGTTCTTATAGAAAATGTTCAGCAAACCATAGTTTGGCTGGATATTGTTTTTCTTCTTGGGGTTTCTGATGTGGGGTAGCTCGTCCAGGAAAAGAAAGCACTTTTGATGAGCAAGAGTTTAGTCTCAAAGAAACACCAACCTCAGGGCGAACAGGCAGGAAGACGGGCAGAAAGTCTGTGACACTTGCGTACATCTGTCCCAGCCCTCTTTGCTATGAGCTGTCTTTAACTTGAAACCCAAAGAGAAGAGGGAGCTTTTAGAATAAAACTTGCTCTGCATAACTCACAAGGAAAGGATTTTCCAAGTGTCCTACTTAAGAAGGCAAACTTTTAAAGAAGACACTGTGTTTTAGTTACACACCAGTGGATGCTCCGAGTTACAGATGCATTTCATGTGTTTGTTAAAAAATCTGGGCAGAACGTGGAAGTGTTTGTAGGGGTAAGTTATCACTCAATGGACTAGTGATAAAATCTGCCAGAGCTATAAAGCTTTCGCCACACTCAGATAAAAACAACATTTGAATTAAAAGGGAACTAGGAGTCAGTGTCATTAACCACACATCTCAACGCCTTTTTTCTTCTTTGCTGCTGAAGCTGACGCAGGGAAGTACCATGCAGGTACTTACAAATACTGACTTAGCCTTTGCCGAATGGGAAAATGAAGGCGTGCCATGAAACGCCGGCTCGTTGGAAGCAACACACGCTTAAAGGACGCTTTGAAGAATTTTCCTGATTTTTTGCAATCCCAAGGTTCACCACATATGCGATGTCACTTTTGGCGCACAGGATCTCAGCGCTGCCGCTGTCCCTGGGCACAGGGAGGCCTCCTCCAGGTGCTGGAGTGTGTCCCTGCTGTCTCGGCTGCTCCTCTCCGCTCTATTTTAGCTGTGCCCCTTTACATGTGTTCAATGTCACAAACCCATTCCTGGGCCTGGGTGGGGCATGCTCTATAAATAAATCCCAAACCGAGGCATCCTGGCCACAGCACATACCCCTGACAGATGCCATCAGCCTCCACCCGAGCCGAGGGCAGATTCCGGCCTCGGTGCCATCCCTTCCCCTCTGGGGAGACTTACGGACTACCCCAGGGCTCCCGGCTCTCCCCACTCTGGGGCAGCACCTAGGACCAGCAGCCATAGAGCCTGAGGCCACTGAGTGGTGCCGGGCACTCTTAAGCACTCTTGATATGGCACCTCATTGTCCCCCCCAACCCTGAGGCAGGAACTGTTACTGCCCTACTTTGCAGATGGGCAAATTGAGGCTCCAAGTAGTTAAGTGGTTTGCTAGCGGTCCTTGCCTAGTAAGTGGAGAAGGGGGGATATGAACCCCAGCATTCTCACTTCTACATCTACCCGACTGACCACTGTCCCTGGGGCTGCCCATCCCCCGTAGCCTTGGCCAGAAGAACCAAAGGGTGGGGTAGAGCATCGCTGGCCATTCCACAGGAGCCCTCACTACTGGGCAGCCCCTGCCCAGGCCCACCTTCAGCACACCTCAGGCAGCCCCTGACCGCAGCCTCTGGTGCCCAACTTTTAATCTGATTTTTAAAATTACATTAACAAGCCATAAATTCATGTTGCAAAATGTCAAACATTCTGTCCTTTCAGTCTCAATGCAATGCTTTTTTATCTTTTACTGAATAAATCAAAAGATGGGTGGCTCACCTCTCAGTAAGCACCAAAGAGCCTTGCGTTTTGTTTCGCTTTACTCAGTTCCCCCAAAGCTAATTTTAAGGCTAAACAAACAAAGGCAATGATGGCAACAAGAAACCCAAACGACAAAAACCAAAACATTGAGCTAATGAGCCCAACAGTTCCCGATTGTCTGGTCAGTGGACTGTAGCACATTTGGAAACGAATGACCCCTGGTCAGAAGTTAGGGATGCCTTCTGAATCCTTGAGTGCGGACCGTTGGCCCAATCCAAATTTTACAGAACAAATCTGTTTAATAATGAATAAATAATAAAGGAATTTGTTCTGTGAAGTTTGGATTCGGCGGAGGGGATCTGGAGGCCACATGTGCCCTTGAGGCCGCAGGTTCTCCACCGCCGCTTGCTGGTGGAGGGTGGTCTACCTGTCCCCCATCTATCTATGTAGACATGTGCACACTATGTGTGCTTAGCCCTTAGTGACCAGACAAAAATACAAGCTGAGTAAGAAGGTAATAATAGCTCCCCCCAGTCCAAACAGCTTAAAGGAAGTGCCGCAGGGTGAGGAGGGCCAAGAGAGGGGTGGCAGAGTTGCCCCGGCGGCCACCTGGCCTGATTCACCTCCTGGATCCTCTACCTGGAACAGACTGGGAGACAGGCCAGGCACCCGACAAACTCAGAGCCACAGGGAGTTGCCCCCCTGGGAACCGTTGCAACCCGCTCCATGGGTCCTGCTCGGTTGGTTCTCCCCACCATGACCTGGGTCTCCCTCAACCTCACAAGGAGTCAGGGGATTGGGAAGGGCCTTCTGGGTGCGCAGGGAGTGGGCGCGGACGGGGCGGAGCTTATCGGCTCCTTCCACCTGTACCCGCACCCCGCGACCTGGCCTCTTCCCGTCGTGTTCCAAACTACCCTCGGAAGCTGGGGTGCAGATGGGTTAGCAGGAGGAAGGCCCTCACGGAACCCCCGCGGGGCTGCTCTTGGCACCAAGAGCTGCGCGCACTGACGGCAGGACCCGGAGACTCCTCGTGGGCCTCGGCTCCAGCCGCTCCCTGACCCCCCGCAGGTCCCGGGGGCCAATCGAACTCCGAGAGAGCCCCCGCGTCCCCGTTCCTCAGCTCGTGCCCAATCTGCTCCCGACCCCCGCTCAACTCCCAGCTTCGGAGCCGCAAACCCGGGGGTCAGCCACCCTGAGCTCTGGGCTCAGCAAACCTAGTCGCACCGCGCCCCGGCCCCCTCGCGTCGGTTCCTGCGCTGCCTACCTGGTGCCATCGCGGCCCACAGCATCGGCGTCGGCCCGAGCCCACCTGGCGCTGGCCCCGGTTCACCGCGGACCCCCTTCGTGGGCGCACGGCGGGCGCTGGAGGCGCGGGCCCAGAGGCGGTGCGGACTGGCGGCCGCGGGCGGGAGGCAGGGCGGGCGGCCCTGAGGCGGGTTATATGGGCGCGGGGATGGGAGGCGCCGCGGGGAGGGGGGCGGCTGCGGGCGTTAGCGCCTTTACAGCCAGGCGGGCGGGAAGGCAGCGCGGGCCGCTCGGCAGCGGCAGGAGGAGGGCGGGAGAAGGGCTGGCAGCCGAGCCGGGCGGGGGCCAAGGTCTCCTCCGCGCTCCGCCCCCCCAGCTGGCCGCGTCGGAGTCGGGGTCCTGGGAGCGCCCGCCCCGCCTCCTTCCCGCCGCGGTTTGGCGCGCGTCGCCCAGGCCAGGCCCAGTCCAGGTCGCCTACGCAGGGCTGGACGCGGGCGGGGCGCCGGGGCCCCCACGCTGGCAAGACCGGACCGCGACCGTCCGCAGGTTGGGGGCTCCGGCCAGGGCGCGCGGAAGCCGAGAGCCGGGCCCTGCTGCGGACTCCGCGCCCCGACGCCTTCGTTTCCCGGTGCTCCTCTCTCCAGACGCCCCGTCTCCTCGACCCTGGGCTCCCCCGGCCGCCCCCACTGGCTCGGAGTCCCTGCACGAGGGCGCTCGCTTGGGATCCAAGGCGCACTGGGAGTGCCGCGCCTTGCGCCCTGGCTGTCGCCGGCGGGAAACGGGTGAGAGATGCGGCCTCAGGGCGGGGAGGAGGAGGACAGCTAGCAGCCGCCCAGCAGGGCTCGCCACCCACTGTGCCCGACGAGCGAGGTCGCGGCCGACCCTGGGCCCCGCCAGGCAGAGAGGATCCTGCGGAGACCCTCTGGGTGCTACTCTTCTGACCCCAGCCGGAGGTTGTGCCCCGCAGCCTTCAGGGAGTAACTCGGGCACTCGACCACTGCTGGCCGCGCCCCGCGCCCCGCTCCCTCCTCCGCCCGTAGCCTCTGGCCCCGGGAGCAAGATTCTGTTCGGTGTTAGCGAAGGTGCGCGCGGTGTCCAAGCGTTTGGAATTGCTCTCTGAGCGCACAGATGCCCTCCGGCCGGCTGCACCTGCAGCCCCACGCGCTTGCTCCTCTGCAGGGCCGGCGGGGCCTCGGGGCCCTCATCCCCGAACACAGGGCGAGTACGAGCGGCTCTGGGCGGCGGGCACCTACCATGCGCTGCCGTCTGACGCTTGTGGGACCCATTATCTGGCTCCAAACCGATGACCCCTGCCTGTGTAGACACCCACGCCTTGGAAGATGGCGTCAGTGTCGTCCGTGGCATCGCGAGCGAGCCGAGCTGATGCAGCCCAGGTTCTCTGGTCGAACGGGGTTCGCACCTGCCCTGGCGCTCCTGGCAGACTTACATACACCTTTATTGCTCACCTACTGTTTGCTAGGCGCGGGAGTGAGGACACAAGGACGAATCCCACGCAGGATTTGGGTCTAATTGAGGGCAGAAAAAGTCGGCCCCGCCCGAGCAGGTTGCGTGCACGCACCCCCACCCGTTCGTTGGGGAGGTTAGAGGCGTTCGTGGGGAGCAGGTCCGGCCGGGGCTGGGCGCTGGGAGGTGCGAGCAGGACCCAGGCCGGGTCTCAGCTCTCAGGACGCAGGGCTGGGCGGGGGTGTCGGGGTGTGCTCGGTCCTGTGGGCTGTGGAGGGACGGCTAAGGGCCCGCGTGGGCGCGGGAGTGCAGGAGGCTGCCATCGGGGAAGAGGGGGCGAGGGGACAAGGCACGCCCTGGAGAGCGAGCGAGGGCTTCGGAGCCGAGCGCCCGCGCAGGTGCTCGCTCCCACCTGTGCGGAGCTGGGCCCTCGGGTCCCCGCCCCGGAGCCGCCCTTGGCGCGGGCGCAGGGCCCGGTGCGCGCTTGGAAGGGACAGGCGAGTGCGCGCGTTCCCCGCGCTAAAGCTGCCCGGTCTCTCCCGATATAAGTGGCGCTGGAGCGAGACGTGAGGGTCGGGCGGCGGGCAGGGTTGCCCGACTTAGCAAAAACAAACACACAAAACAAATATTTATTTGTAGATTATGTATACAGTGTAACATACGTAAACGACACTACATTACATATTAAATATGTATTTATATATGTATAAATATAAATTCACCATGGCATTATTTACATGTACATATAAACAAATGTGTACGGATACACACACACACAGGTCGCCCAGTTAAATTCGAATTTCAGATAAGGGAATAATCGTTCCCTATCAATGCGTCCCCCACAATATTTGGGAACATACTTATACTGGAAAACGATTTGTTGCTTATCCGAAATTCAAATTTAACTGTGCGCCTTGTATTTTATTTGCAGCCCTAGCTGGAAGAGACCCCGAGGCTCCTTGTCCCTTGGGGACTGTCCTGAAATCCCGCGTGGGAAGAAACGTGGTGTCTCCTTTAAAGCGCGACGGCGTGGGCGGGAGAACTACAAGCCCCACAATGCCGCGCGGCCTCCCGCGGCGCTGATAGGCTGCGGCTCGCTTCCGCTTTCGCTGACTTCCGGCCGCGGAGGCCGGCGGCGGCAGTTGTGGCCTGCGGCGGCGCGGAGCGGTCCCTGCGGCCTTTCGCGAGCCGTGGCGGCCATGAACTTCTCCGAGGTGTTCAAGCTCTCCGGCCTGCTCTGCAAGTTCTCCCCCGACGGCAAGTACCTGGTGAGCGGCGGCGGGCGGGCCAGAGGCGTGGGCCGGGGCGCGATGGGGGCGGCGGACCCGGAATCGCGGGGCAGTGGGGCGGCCGCGTCGCCCGGCGGTGCAGGAACGTGGGGGGGCTTCTGGCAGGTGCGGGACCGGGCGGGTGCGGCCTCCCTGCCCGCGGCGTCCACCTGTCAAGCGCAGGTATCGGGAGTGCCGCCTGCGTACATTTGAGGGTGCACAAGATGCTCATTGTTCTTTTGTCCAAAAGGCAAACTTGCCATTCTGTCTGTGGTGAAGTGCTAGGGGGGGACGTTGTCGTCTTCTCTAGCTCTCCTCACCTCTGTCGACTGCCTGCGGAGCACATGACTTAAGTAATGAGCATTCCATCCCCAGGTAAGGGTCGTCCTGGAGGCAGGGATTTGAGCTGTTCACTCCATGGGGGGCAGAGTGGTGCATAAATCACTGAGCTATTACTTTGAGTTTCCAAATACACCGGTATGACCAGTGTGTGTCCTCAGAAGGGGAGGGGCGTGAGGATAATTGGCATTGGAGAGCCATTAGGGGAAAATTCATGCCTTTTAGAAAGTGTGTCCTTTTGTTTATCCACCAGCCTTCTTTTTGTTGGACCCCTTGTTAACATTCCCGTTATCTTATTCTAGGCCTTTGAGAATATAACTCTAAAGTTACGTGTTAATTTTCCTTATGGAGGTGTTATACCAATCCCACAAAACAGCATTCAGCTACAAATAGAAAATGTCTTCAGCACAAATGGCACCTTGAGAAACTTTGGTATATTTTTCAAAGCGCCCCCCTCGTAAATTATGGTTTTGTTTTTATCATTTACGAAAATTTTCAGTGAATTATAAAGAGAGTGATATTTGCTTGCCTAATTTTGGTGCTTTTTTGGTTTATACACTCTGGTCAAAATATTATGAAACATTTGATAATAATGTGTTACTGGAATGGTGTTCATGAAAGCCCTGCCTTGCGTACTGGGTAGAGCAGGTCTGTGTTTCCAGTTTTAATATCTTGTAGAAGATTGTTTATGGTTCTTCCAAGCGTTGGTAAAAGTATTGCATTTTTAAGGAATTCATTGTAACTGTCAGTTTTCAAAGCTACAATGTGAAAAACATAAATGCTGTGATGGATATTTGTTCCAATCTG
>NW_012153696.1:54239-55324 GCF_000956105.1 Propithecus coquereli
AACTCCTGGGCTGAATTGATCCTCCTGCCTCGGCCTCCCAGAGAGTGTGGGATTCCAGGTGTGCGCCACCTCGCCCAGCCAGCGATGGAGGCGTTAAAGGACACAGCACCCCGTTTGCTTGCGGCGCGGTTCCCTAGGACAGCCCGTGTGTTTCAGCTCTGCGGCATCATGGAAAGTGGCCTCTGGGGCCTGCTTTCCACACTCAGGGCACACGTGTCCTCAGCTTCTCTCCTGAGTGCCATACACAGTGCTCAGCGGTGCAATTGTGGACATCAGCTTTTCTTTTCTTTTGTAAGAAGAGATGATATGCAGAACATTAAGTTAATTCATTTTTTTCAACCTTCTTGAGTTAAAGACATGGTGATGTTTCCAGGAGTCACGCTGCTGTCAGTGTGCACCACGCTCCTCAGCTCCGCTCTCTGGCGGGAGCACGCACTCGGCCTGCCGCCCTCCTCTCGGAGGACCCTCCTGAGGGGGACCCGGTGGTTGGTGCCCGCCTTGGGCCGCCGCGCCCGCTGAGGGTCAGTCCCAGTGTGGATTCGCGTGGCCGCCGTCTGCCCCGGCCGAGCAGCTGTCAGGCCCATGTTAGTAACTACCAGACTTACCAGGGGCCGGGACGGAGAACGTTCTCAGAAACAAGATTATTCCCTTGAAGGCTCCACGGGAGTCTCAGTATGAAAGTCAGGTGTGGATGAGATGTTGGCGAGGTGTGCGTGAGCCCCAAAGTCTCAACGGCACGACAGGGTCAGGCTGCCCTCCCCAGGGCCTCTCCACCCGCCAGGCCCTGGTCAGTCCTTGTTGGGACGTGATCTGCCTCCAGCCTGCCTGTGCCAGCCTCAGCTCCCTGCATGGCGAAAGGAGACAAGGATGGAGAAGGTGTCAGTAGCGGTTGTTCCAGAAGCTCTCTGCAGAAGCAGCCTCCTCTGTGTGAGCAGCTGCCCACCTGCCGCGGTGCAGATGCGGGCTCTGACTGTCCGGTGAAACCACGAAGAAACAAATCGAATCTACAGAGCACGTCGTCCACCTCATGGAGGAGACTGGACATGGTGGTTTTCCTGTACCAAGATTTTGCTCTGACTAACTAA
>NW_012153696.1:55474-57405 GCF_000956105.1 Propithecus coquereli
TTAAATGGAGAACTTTTACCTTTTCACTTAAAGGGAGCACTTTGTGGCTTCTCTTTGGCGTATCCGACATGCCAGTGTCGCTGCTTTTGTGCTTTGGGCCCGTTACTAAGTAAAGCCAGGCCGACTCAGACACAAGCACTGGGTGCAGTGGTGTGTGTCTCTTAAGTCAGAGCACTGTAAGCCTGGTAGCAGTGTAGTATAATCTTTCTGTCCAGTTTTAAAGAAAAGTAAGACATTTTAGAAATCTAAATCTACATTTTTAATGATTTAAGCAGTCACTTTAATTCAGCAATAGGAAATAAGCTTCAGTATGAATTCACCCACATCTTTCCTTGACGACGCGGTCTGCGGGTGTTGTCAGTGCGCTGACAGCTGCCGCGTGTTCTCTGTGCCGGAGCTCGGTGCAGAGGTGGATGCGTGAAATCTGGTCATTCCTCAGAGAGTTTGGGTAGCATGAGTATATCTCAAATTATGAGATTAAGTACAAGGTCTTTGGTGTCAGTGGCGTATGTTTAAGATATAGAAAAACACATGAATCTCTTCACGAATGTGCTTTGATTTTTCAATGTACTTTCAAGGCTACATTATTAGCTGCATACAAATTTAGAATTGTTTCTAAACAGGTTCCATTGTTTTCCTGGTGAATTAAACCTTTCTTGTACAGTGTTCCTCTTTACGTCTTGTGGTTCTTGTACTTTAAAGTCTGTTTTGTTGGATATTAATATAGCGATACTCTACGGTGGGGGTTTTCATGGTATATCTTTTTCTATCCTTTTACTGTCAACCTTTCTGTGTCCTCAAATTTTAGTGTGTATATTGCAAATAGCCTATAGTTAGCTTAAAAAAAAATCTGGGCCGGGCACAGTGGCTCACACCTATAATCCCAACACTTTGGGAGGTCAAGGCAGGAGGATCGCTTGAGGCCAGGAATTCAAGACCAGCCAGGGCAACATAGCAAAGCCCAGTGTCTTAAAAAAAAATTAGCCGGTGGTGGTGGCACGTACCTCTAGTCCCAGCTACTTGGGAGGCTGAGGCAAGAGGATCCCTTGAGCCCAGGAGTTTGAGGCTGCGGTGAGCTATAACGACACCACTGCACTCCAGCCTGGGGGACAGAGCGAGACTCTGGCTCAAAAAAAAAAAAATCTAGACTGAAAACTTTTTCTTATATGTGAATAAAGCTGATTAAAACAATTTATAAGCAATAAAATTAACCCGCTTTAAATGTACAGTTCAGTGAGTCATTTCATGTGTAATCACCACCCTGGTCAAGGTCGAGAACATCATGCCCTGCTGTGAGGGCTCCTCGTGTCCCTGCCTGCTTTTTGTCACTGCAGTCCTGCCTTTTTGGAATTCCATCTCCGTGGGACCCTGTGGCATGCAGAGGTTTGTGTTTGGCTTCTTTCCCTTGGCCCCACGCTGTTTTGAGCACGCCCATGTCGTGATGTCAGCGGTTGCTTCCTCCTGTTGCTGAGAAACACTGACTCGCTCCCGTGTGGCCCGGTCTGGGCTGTCGTCTGTGTGGGCGGCTGACGGTCCGTCCGCGGGAGTTGGTTCTCCAGTGGTCAGCGGAAGTTAATAGAGTTGACAGGGGTGTATACTTAACTACCTTTTTATCTTATTTGATTTTTTTTGTTTTTTGAGACAAGGTCTCCCTCTATCACTGAGGTTAGAGTGCAGTGGTGTCATAGTAGCTCACTGCAACCTCACACTCATGGGCTCAAATGATCCTCCTGCCTCAGCCTCCCGAGTAGCTGGGACCACAGGCATGCGCCACTGACGCCTGGCTAATTTTTCTATTTTTAGTAGAGATGGGGTCTCTTGCTCAGGTTGGTCTTGAACTCCTGGGCTGAATTGATCCTCCTGCCTCGGCCTCCCAGAGAGTGTGGGATTCCAGGTGTGCGCCACCTCGCCCAGCCAGCGATGGAGGCGTT
>NW_012153696.1:58065-70156 GCF_000956105.1 Propithecus coquereli
GAAACAAATCGAATCTACAGAGCACGTCGTCCACCTCATGGAGGAGACTGGACATGGTGGTTTTCCTGTACCAAGATTTTGCTCTGACTAACTAACTTTTTAGGCTTATTACAATATGCAACTTGTGCTTACTTTGAAATAGCTAGCTAAAATGCACTTATATTTAACTTTGTGTCACTCAAATATATTGTTATAAAATGAAAAAATACCAAGAACCTAAATTTACTTTAATAACAGTAAAATGTGCATTTGAATATGCTTGTTAAGAGGGAAACATCCCTGGACGTCCTGACAGTTTCACCTCAGCACGTCTTGTCCTTGGGTGCTAATGACGTGGGTTAGGATTCAAGACTCTTTCTGAAGGTGGTGAGTATGTCCTGTTTCCTTTCTCTTTCCCTGTCCCCCAACAGTTGCGGATAACCGTCTGGTCCTTGTGCACAAAATCTGTATCTTACATCAAATACCCTAAAGCTTGTCAGCAGGGTAAGTCTGCCAGCGCTACTCGAAAGCCATCTCTTTGCAGCTATTTTGGGGTTTTTGACAATTTTGTCATGGAACATTTCAACAGGCAAAGGTAGCTCAACAACACACAACTCCTAGCCAGTCTTTTTTCCTCTATACCCACCCCACCCCTTGGGTTATTTTAAAGTGTGTCCCAGACCTCCTAATACTTCATCTGCAGATATTCCATATGTATCTCTAAAAGACAAGAGTTCCCCTTGAAAACATGAGCACCGTGACTAAAGAGGACGCTGTTTGAGACCTCAACGACAGTGGTGTTCAGGGGAGCCCCTTGACCCCGTCCCGGCACTGGGAGTTCAGGTCCCTGTCAGGACACACCCCAAGCATCCTGTTCTGAACGTCACATCTCTCACTCTTCTGTTGGCTAAATCTGATCTCCTGGTAAAGGGGAGAGCACACCTGTCACCTCTGGGCCTCCCAGAGGAGGGATCAGTGACAGCTGTCCCCTGTCAAAGCCTCTGAGCCATCTGGCAGAAAGGTGGGCTGTGGCCACCACCAGTGAGATTGAACGGGACAGCGTCGGACTGGCGGGATGCAGCCCCGGCAAGTCGTGAATTACAGCGAGGCGTCCCCTTCCATGGGCGGAAGGAAGTCTCACCATTTGAGTGATGTTTCCATTTTTCCCTGTTGCTGTCAGCAATTTGCAAACTGCATTCGAGTGAGATGCAAGTGCACATTTATTTTTATAGTTTGAATCTTAGTGTCTCTTCTAGAGGAGATACACATTCTTGAGTGGACAGAATAGTTATATTATTCAGGGGCTTTTTTACTCAGGAAGTATGAATTTTGGCTTAGGACTTTTTAAGCTAATACAGAACTGGGAAATATAGTTTTTTTTCAACCTGAGTATTTTTCACATTTTCATCTTAAATTTACTTCTTGCAAATAATTAAACTCAAAAATGAGAATAAGGAATGTTGCAGCAAGCTGGCCTTTGCCCAGCCGGAAGCATCCCCAGATGTCCCGCGGCTATAAATTTGGTCATCCCGAGACACTGCATGTTTTCCAGTATAGTTTGTGATCCCTCGGGGTCAGGTGACTTGGCGTTCCTCGCACGTCAGTCGTCTGTGTGTGCACGGGCCTCGCCCGGTTTTGGCTGTGCTGTGAGGGGACCAGACCACAGCTCTCCGCAGCGGGTGTTCGCGTCTGTCTGCAGAGACGCGGGCGCAGGTGGTCTGTGTGGTTTCCCTTCCTCTTCCCTCTGCCTGCTGCTCATTCTTCTTGACGAGCATGGCTGTGGCCTCTCTCTCCCAGCGCACTTTCCTCTCTGGGGCAGGAATCACCTTTACCAGGGACGGCCGCCACATGGCGCTGGCGGAGCGACGCGACTGCAAAGATTACGTGAGCGTCTTCGTCTGCAGTGACTGGCAGCTCCTGAGGGTGAGGCGTTCTCCCCCAGCGGGGCACGCAGATACCACATTGACGGGAGAGGGAATGGCGCGCCGTGGATGTTCCTTAAGGTTCCAGGGACCTTGGTACAATACGGAGCAGTGCGCCTCGTATTGCCGAAGGGCAGGTTGCTGGGAGTCCCTGCAGGTGACACCCGGCGGTGTGTGCGGGGCTCGGTGGAAGTGGTGCGTGGTGGTGCGTTGGATGTTAATGTGCTGTCAACAGGGAGCCTTTTTCCTTTCCCGTGAGTGTGACTGGCATTTGCATATGTGCGAGCTGCATCGGGAGGTGGAGCAAAGTTCAAGTTCACGTGACTGAGGGCCTGCGTGGGGAGACGCTTCCAGGTGCCGCTTCCAGGTGTCCAGGCACAGAGAGCAGAGCTGAGCACGGTTTCAGCACGACCCCGGGTTAGGCAGAGAGACCGCCAGGATGCTGAGCGCAGACCAGGGAATGCCCCAAAGGGACCTGTCTGAGTGGGTCTGGAAGGAGCGGCCCTGCCGGGCAAGAGGGCAGCAGTGCCCGCGTGTGCAGGCTCGTCCAGACCGTGGCCGGGGCGCCGCTCCCCGGCTGGCGCGATGCTGGCACGTGTGCTGTGCTGTGCTGAAGTTCAGGGATTTAATGCACTTACTAGGATAGAGGAGTAGAGATTTCATCCATTTCTATATAAGAAAATTAAGTGCTGAATGTGTTAAAAAATCAGTTATCAAATAAATGCAATTATTTATGTAAGGAAATATTTTCACATTTTAATCTGTTTTTCCCTCCTGTCCTTGGAAGCACTTTGATACGGACACCCAGGATCTCGCAGGGATCGAGTGGGCCCCGAACGGCTGTGTGCTGGCCGTGTGGGACACCTGCCTGGAGGTAGGAAGATGCCCGGGTGACACGTGCGCTTGTAAGGGGCTTTACCTGCACGGCTGTAGCGCTCTCTGAATGCAGCAACATGGTTAGCTTTCTCTCATTTCAAACAAGTCGAACTTCCATCAGCAAGTCATTAGATTCATATCCCAATGTCCCCTTTTTCTGCATGCCGATGTCACTGTTTCTCTAGGGGTGATCTCAATTCTGGCTGATCATCTAGAACTTTCCCACGGCTGTGGAGGACAGTTGCTGCTGTCTGCGCGGGCCCCGCTCTGCAGCGGCCAAGTCTGTGACGTGTCCAGGTGAGTGTGGCGCATTTGCAGATAACGGCGGGATGTCTCGTCCGCAGTACAAGGTCCTGCTCTACTCCCTCGACGGCCGGCTCTTGTCAGCGTTCTGCGCGTACGAGTGGTCCCTGGGCGTCAAGTCTGTGGCCTGGAGCCCCAGCAGTCAGTTCCTGGCGGTTGGCAGCTACGACGGAAAGGTGGGGACCAGGGCGGGGCGCTGGTGAGACCCGACAGAGCGCTGGGCCGGGCGTGCGCTCACCCTCGCGTGGTCCCTGCTCAGGTGCGCATCCTCAACCACGTGACTTGGAAAATGATCACGGAGTTTGGGCATCCTGCAGCCGTCAGCAATCCCAAGACAGTGAGTGTGCAGTGCGTGTCTCTGCCAAGCGGTGTTCTGGGTGGGGGGCTGCTTCTCCACTTGGCGTTATTTATTGTGACGTATTTTTAACGGGGACTTACGTCACCATAAACTTTTGCTAGTGTAACCTTTCCAGAGCCCGACTTTCCCAGTGGCCTTTGTCCTTCCTGTCCACGTTGGCCAAGGGGTCTGAAGTGGGCCCCTTGCCCAGCTCTTCCCTCCCCCTCATCCCAGCCCAGATGTGTCCTTCCTGGTCTTTCCAGATGCAGGTGGCTGACAGACCCCCTGGCCCTGCCCCTGTGGTGGGGGCAGGGCAGCCAGGGCTGGGGCAGGGAGAGCTGGGTGACTCCCTGGGGTGGCAGGGGGTGGTCGCCAGCCAGCAGGCACTGGATGGATGAGGCCTGGGCAGGGAGCACAGCAGGCCGAGAGAATGGGAGGTCCTAAGGTCCTGGGGCACGTCCCTCTGTTCAGGGGGCATTGGCAAGTGCCCACGGCGAGTGCCTCCTGCCCGCCGGGCACTGCGCTGGGGGAGAGCAGGGAACAAAGACAAACCCATTAATGAGACCTGGTAGAGCCAGGCTAGAGGTGGTGAGGAGGACGGCGAGGGGCTGGGGGCCGTATGCACAAGGTGAGGCTGTTCTAAGTGAAGGCCAGAAGGAGTTTCAGGCAGAGGGGACTGCCCAGGAGGGTGGTGGCTCTGGAGCAGCCAGGGCCAGGCGGCCGTGCAGGTGAGGAGGGAGCCAGGGTGCAGGCTGACCAGGCGGGCTGGGGAGGTCTGCCTGCACTCCTGCCGTCCTGCAAACCCGGCTTCAGAAACGCAGATCTGCCCGGCCAGGGCTGCCCGCCTTCCCCCAGCCGTGCCGCTGGCCTTCGCTCGCCAGGCTCTCGGCCAAGGATGCCCCTCCTCAGGTCTCTTTGCTGCCCCCGGGCCTGTCCACCGCCCTGGCCTCTCGCGAGCTTTCTCTCTGTCACTAATGGCGACGGAAAGGCTGGCACGGGCTCCCTCGGTGAATGACGGGCCGCACGCGTGCAGGGGCTTCCTGTCCCTCAGTACGCACTTGCGCATCTGCCGCCTTGTTTCTTAAAGGGCAGACCCTGCCCTAGGACCTGAGGGCCGGTGGGTGATCTCGCCTCCCGGGAGGGGGCTCACGCTTCCGTCTCCCCCGAGATGGTGGGCCCGGTGTTGACGCCACGCGCCCCTGCGGGCACTGGCCGTGTGTCTCCTCGGCCCCGCCACCCGTCGTGAGGCGGGCAGTGGGCAGTGGCAGCCGCGCTGTGTCTTTCAGGTCGTGTATAAGGAAGCCCAGAAGAGCCCGAAACTGGGGCTGGGCCGCCTGCCCTTCCCGCCCCCCAGGGCCACCTCGGAAAGTAAATGTAAGTAGCCCCTGAAGGTACTTGTTTTCTTTTTTTTTTTTAAATGCAAATGATTCCTCTTTGTCCAGGTAAATTTCAGATGTCCTGTATATTTTTCCTTTCCCGTGCTACCTCATAGCCAGTGTGTCTCTCAACCCATCGATCCTGAGATTATTTGGAACCTGAAGTATTTGGTCGGCCACCGAGGCACCATTTTTGCTGATGGAATATAAGTTTTGACAGCTGGTGTCTGTCAGCTGAGGGCAGGGCCTTTTAGTGAGACACAGAGGGCATCAGGGTGCCGGTGGTCAGGAGGGCAGATGCAGGAGCACCGTGGCCTGGCTCTGAATCTGCCCGTGCCTCAGTTTCCTCATCTCTAAAATGGGCACAGTGGAACCACCCACTCAACAGGGCCACTGGGGACATCGAGAGTTTCCGGCTAGAGGAGTGGCTGGGTTAGCACGAGGCCCGCAGGCGCCCGGGTGGGAGGGAGCGGGAGCCAGGCTGCGCTGCGCACACCCACTTCGCTGTCAGGGCGCAGCCTCTGCTTCTGGTTTGCAGTGGGCGCTCTGCACCTGCAAAGCCTAAAAATAGCATATGCCAGTTGAGGTTGGGGCAGATTGTAAACTAAAATGCCGGAAGTGGATAGAGAAAAACAAACGCTGAGATGTTTGGGCTGCTGAGACCGTCGCTGGGTCGGGGGTGGTCCCGGAGCTTGTCCCGGTACCGCTGGGGCTCGAGAGGCTGCGGTGTCCACCTCGATCCCAGGTCAGGGCCTTGCAGGGAACAGCACCGCCCTCCCCAAGGGGCTCGCGGTCGGGCCTCTCACTGTGGCCACCAGGCTCCGTTCAGCCCTGATTGGCTCCAGGGAGCATTTTCCTTCCCTTTGAACTGAGGCGCCTCCTCCCGCCGTGGGCACGGAAGCATCTCAGACGTCATCTGAAAGATGACGATGGCATGTTCTCCCTTCGGTATCCTAGATGAGATCGCCTCCGTGCCAGCCTCCTTGCAGACTCTGAAGCCTCTTACTGACAGAGCGAACCCTAAAATTGGCGTGGGAATGCTGGCCTTTAGTCCCGACAGCTACTTCCTGGCGACGCGGAACGGTCAGTGCCCCCACAGGTGCTGCCCGTCCAGCCACCGTGTCCTTTGGCAGCAGCCATAGAAACAGCTGGGAGAGATCAAGTGAGGGTTCCCCACACGCTGCCTCTTCCCACTTTGCTGCTGGAGTAGCAACAGTTCTGCCCGCAGAAGCTTCTAGAGGAGCAGGGCCTCATCTTTGTCACGGTGACGGGCTAACACGCCAGCTCAGGCGCCCTCACCTCTTGCTCACTTCTCCCTCTTCACTGGGGGAAGCAGGGCCCCGTGCAAACTGCAGCCTGTGGGCCTGTTTTTAAGAATGATTTTCACGTTTGTAAAGGGTTGTAAAAAGAAAGCAAAGCGAGGAGAAACGTGAGTCTGTCCTCTAAAGCCTGAGGCTTCGCTCTCCGGCCCTGGTGCCCTGCACCCGTCCACCCCCTCGCCTCCCACCCTGAGCTGAACGGCACAGCAGAGGGCCGGGCCGGGCGGCCGTGACTCCAGCGCTCCTTCCTTCCTCCCTCAGACAACGTCCCCAACGCCGTCTGGGTCTGGGACATGCAGAAGCTGCGGCTGTTCGTGGTGCTCGAGCAGCTGTCCCCGGTGCGCTTGTTCCAGTGGGACCCGCAGCAGCCCCGGCTGGCCATCTGCACGGCGGGCAGCAAGGTCTACCTGTGGTCCCCGGCAGGCTGCGTGTCAGTGCAGGTGCCCGGGGAAGGTGAGTGCGCCGGGAGCCCTGGCAGCGGGTCCCGCGGCATCAGGCAGGCTGGCGAGTGAGCTCAAGTTGCTAAACCCGGCTGCCATCTGCAGAGCTGAGCGAGACCTGCTCCCGGCCTTTCCGTAAACCAAGTCTGGAGCCCAGGGGTACGCCGGACATGGGAAACCCGCAAGACAGAAGCAGCCCTACCCCAAGCTGAGGCGGCTTCAGGCTCTAGCCTGGCTCTACCCACACATAGGACGAGGGGCTGCCCTCACCCTGGGACCCTGGCCGCTCCTGCTCTAATCAGCTGGCCACCTGTGTCTCTCTAGGTGACTTTCCCGTGCTTTCGCTGTGCTGGCACTGCAGCGGGGACTCGCTGGCCCTCCTCAGCAAGGATCACTTCTGCCTCTGTTTCCTGGAGACCGAGGAGGGGGTCAGCCTGGCTGTCAGACAGCGGGACAGCCACACGTAGGATCTGTGCACACACCCATGTGGGAACGGAGCCACCTGCGTGCTGCCAGCATGGGAAGGGACGCACACGCCCTGGAGGTGCCCACCGTGAGGGTGCAAATTCAGTGACTGGGTTCTATTTTTCTATGGCAAGCCACTTTTGTAAATATGTATGGTATAAAACTGATTTTTATTTAAAATAAATATTTGATAATTTATACAATTGCTAGTGCTTGTTTTCTTGAAAGGTTTAGGACACGGGAAGTTTTTCTTGGTTAATCTTAAATTTCTGGTTCAGTCTTAAGCAGGATGGATGGACAACCTTAAATAGTCCAGCCCCTGCGGCCGGGCTCCCCTCTAGACAGACCTGGCTCTGCTCTGGCTCCCGCTCAGTCCCTGGTGCCTTAGGAAAGTGGCGTGGATTTCCACGGGGCAGGTGCGGCCTCCCTGTGGTCGGACTCACTGTGGAGTGCAGGGAGGGCAGCCGCAGCACCCGAGGGCAGTGCTCCCCTCGGGCAGGGAGCTGCAGGTTCCAGAGCAGTTGGTCAAGGCCGGGTCCCTCACCTAAGTTGGTTCCGCAGGGAGTCAGTCTGGCGGCCACTCAGACTTGAGAACCAATGCCCGCGGGCGCCCACCCTGGCTGTCTGCAGGAGGCACCTAGGCCACCGAACAATCCCATCAGTCTCTCCAGCAGGTGCTGGGCAGGCAGCCAGGCTCTCGCACTACAGGTGGATGGATGAGGATTGCAAACCTAGGCTGTTTGCGTACTGTTACGTCTTTCTGTAAAGGGAAGAGCTGTACCCAGTAAGCACCAGTCTGTTAACTCAGAATCCCCATTACTGTTCATGCAGAGCCGAGCTCAAGCTGCAAATTAAACTCATTTAAGAGGCACTTTCTTGGTTGTTGCACCTACTTTAATAACAGTAACTTCAAAAAAGGAACAACATCCATTGGTTCTAAACGTCTTTACAAAGAGACCGAAAACAAAGGCTAAAGTCCCAGAGGCGGGCTTGATGGGTCTTGCAGGCTACTGCATTCTGATCACAACCATGCCAGTCAGCTTAAAGCTACAACGGAGTCGTAAGTGGAAGGAAGAAACTGATTTATCAGCAAATGCGTCCAGTACACAAGCAAGCAGCACGTGGTTGCAGGCAGGTATGTGGGGTCCCCGCGTGGAAATCGTCCCCAGGAGCTGATAGAGCCTGGCAGCTACGGCGCTGTGGAACCAGGGCAGGCATTAGCTGCCTCGTAAGGATCTGATGTGGTTCCTTTTCCTAAAGTGCATTCTTTAAAAAGCAAAGTACCCAACTCCCTTTTAAGTATGAATATAACAATATACAAACTCAGAACACACTTGTCAAGACGGTGTGCAAAACCAAGGTGACTATCTCAAATTAATAAATTGTCTTAAAATGATTTTCTGTAAACCTTTTTGGGCCTGGGAAAGATGCCGTAAGTATTAACACAACTTGGATTAATTTTAGAAAGTGTGACTTGGATCAAACACACTTACAAAAGAACAATTATTCGTTCAGGAGCTGACAAGGCACAGACTGTATCTTGCTTAGTTAACCAGTCTGCTGGCGTCTTTTCTATTAGCTTTTAAAAAAATGGATTAAATTTCAAAATACAAAATTTGACACCAAGTGTAAACGTATTTGCAACTGCAGGCACTATAGATGCTAGGTGCCTCCACGTGTAACGCTCTACGCGGCTGAGGCAGTGGCGGGGATGCTGGCAGGATCCCAGCGTGCTGCAGTGGGCGGGATGGGCAGAACCACAAGAAGCCAAGTAGACACTCAGGAAAACGCCAGAACTGAAGTCACAGAAGATGGGACACCAGCAGTGCAATGACAGCGAGATTTGCTTTTGTCTGTAGCTCATACGGCAGATGTCCGACATCCAACTGAACATATATAATTCACCTTACTATTCTAATTGCACTCAGACCTCCAAAGGTAAAGGACCCCACCCCCACCGTCCTGCCAGCTGGCAGCGGAGCTACATGAGGACTGGCAGGCTCCAGTCTCCATGTCGCCTTGGCTTTCTCAGGACAGAGAAGAGCTCCCAGAATACAGCCGGCTAAAAGCCTATTTTGCCTCTGGTCATGGAATAACCCAGTTTGGCCTCATTGTTGATGAAGGACATCAGGCCCACGTAGGTCTCGATGAGGAGGGGCCGTTCCAAGACCAGTACGCCGTTCCCTTGTCCTGGCAGAGGATTTTCTTTTTGGGCTTTTTTGACAGCCTGGATTAACAGAGCCTTGAAGCTTTCCAACTTTAAAGAGAGAGAAAAAACATGGAGCTTTAACCTTCAGGCAAGATGAGAGTAATCCATGACTATGAAAAGTTAGCATTTTGAGACACAAAAATCCTCCAAATTCCATGTGGCTCCTTGCCGGGCCCTCTGTCCCCTCGGAGGACACCCTAGGGCCCCTAAACTCAGCTCCTTAGCACAGCTCTCCAGGTAAGCCGAGAGCTTCCACGTGCTCACTGGTGACCGTGCAGCCAGTGCTTGCAGAGCCCTCATAGAGCTAAGTGGTTTTGCCACCTTAACCTACTTAATCCTTATCACAGCCTACCAGGTCAGTGACCAGGCCAAGCACACAGTGGGTAAGTGCAGGACCCACCCGGCTCTGGGCTCTGCTCCAGCACTGGCCCCAGGCCGCCGCTCCTGGTGAGTGTTCGGACTGATTGTCCTTTTTATTTAGTGTTTTTAGAGACAGGGTCTCGCTCTGTCACCTATGCTGGAGTGTAGTGCCAAGATCATAGCTCACTGCAGCCTTCAGCTCCCAGGCTCAAGTGATCCTCCCACCTCGGCCTCTGAGCAGCTGGGACTACAGGTGTGCACCACCCGCCCAGCTAGGCTCATGGCCTTGTGGCACAGCCCGGGGGTCTGCTGCCATTCCCTGAAGCCCATCTGGCCCTTCCCCAAGAGTCTCATCAGCAGCAAGGGGTCACCTTATGGAGCTGTGCTGACCAGCAGTAGCCACACGGGGCTACTTACAAAAATTAACTAAAATTTTTGAAAATTACAAGTTTGTGTCCTCATTGTTACTAGCCACATTTAAAGTGCTCAGTGCTATGTGTGGCCACCGTACTGGACAGCGCACATCTAGAACGTTTCTGTCACTGCTGCGCAGCGCGGCATTGCAGGTCTGTCTTCTCACCTGGCACAGAGATGCTGTCTTCTCATCGGCACCAGCCATTGGGTGTTCTATGAAAGTGGTGTAGGGTACGTTTGTGGACCACGGATTCCATCTGTTTATGAAGGAAGGGCGACTTTGCTTGTCCCACTGAATCCGAATCCCAAAACCTTCTCGCCTGACAAATCAGAAGAAATAACCAGACTTAACACGGCAGGCACAGCACTGTCATGGACAGTCTTGTCAGTTACGAGGCTATGACAGTAGAAAGCAGTTGCACATTTAAAGAAAGGATCTGACATTTCGCAATTGAAAATGGCTTGTGGATTTTAATAGTAACTGTAGTCTCCACTAACAATCGCTTTAACTACTATATTCTTAAGTACATTGTTTTGATTATGCTCAACAATCTTTACATGATTATTAAAAATTAATAAGAATACATTATAGATAGGCTAGCCCAATGAGTGACATTTTTGCAACTCTCCCTTTTTTTTTTTGAGACAGGGTCTTGCTCTGTTGCCCAGCCTAGAGTGCAGCCTAGCTCACAGCAACCTCAAACTCCTGGGCTCAAGTGATCCTCTTGCCTCGGCCTCCCGACTAGCTGGGACTACAGACGTGCACCACCACCCAGCTAATTTTTTCTATTTTTAGTAGAGACAGGGTCTCGCTCTTGCCCAGGCTGATCTCAAACTCCTGAACTCAAGCCATCCTCCCACCTTGGCTTCCCAGAGTGCTGTGATTACAGGTGTGAGCCACCGCGCCTGGCCTCCTTTTCCTTAATGTCATATTAAAATGTTGGTTAAAATCTGTATTCATGTTAGCTCAGCTCTCTGAATTCCCTATCCAAATCTCTACATCAAAAAGTTTTAGTTTACTAATGTCTGGGTTTCTCGTATTTCAGAAAATTCTCCCAAAGAGAGAAGATCAACTCTTGAAAGTTTGCCATTAAATATTTTCAAATTTATCCAACTTTTAGTGACATCTATCCATTAAAGTAACACTCTACTTTTCTCTTTTAAAATTTAACCCCAGCAAGACCTGACATGCCACACAATCCTTTCCTGGCTGGATAAGATGCAGAGTTTGGCCCCTGCCTGAAGAATATCCTAGTTCGCTTTTAACACGTTGGGTCATACTTCGATAGATCCTTAACTCACGCAAGTCATCTTTACTACAAGCCTAACTGCTGTCTTTTGTGCCAGAATTCCTTTTAATGCACTCAACTGCCCAGAAGTCACTTGCTTCTATTTTAAGGAACTTCCCATTGATTTTTGAAGCAAAGGCCTTTATCTTTCTAGATGATGGCAGATGCGAGAATAACACATGGGAGCTGACTTTACACGGGTTGAATTATATGGTCTTCTGTGGCCCTGAAGTCCAGCGGCACTGGACTCTGAGCAGACTCACTTGTTGAGCGATTTAGGGGGAAACTGGAATTCCCCGTAGGAGATGGTGTCCACTGCGTTGAGCGCTATGCGGACCACCTGCTGGCACTGCAGACTGATGAAGTCGTACTTGCAGATAAGCATCGACTGCTCCGTGACCAGCACCAGCCGCTCCTTCTCGTTGTTCCAGTGGTCCACCCTGGAAGCGGAGTGGCCTCAGTCCAAGCGGCCGTGTCTGGTCAGCCACCCCAAGGCCCAGCCGCCAGGGCCGAGGCCAGCCGGCGCGTCCTCCCGGCAGGGCGACAGCAGGGGCACGCGCGGACACCCAGCGCCGCGAGCGAGCGCACCCTGGCTCCCCGGGAGGCCCTCCCGCCTGGAGGTCCCAGCAAGGTGGCCGCGGACGGGGCCTCGGGGCGGTCCCCCCAAGGGCAGCGGGCAGCCCCGGCTTACTCGGTCAGCAGCCACACCCCCTGGATCTCGCCGTCCTCCACGGGCCGGACCACCACGCGGATCTCCTCCACCGCCTGCTCGATGGTGCCGGGCTGGGCGAGGGCAGAGGTC
>NW_012153696.1:70219-97883 GCF_000956105.1 Propithecus coquereli
CCCGGAACACGAAGTACTCCTTGACGCGGGCGCGGCGCGTGGGGTCGTGGACGCTGAGCGGCCACAGCGTCTGGCGCAGCGGCGTGCCCGCCCCCGGCAGACCCCCGCCTGGGCCGCCGCCCGTCCCCCCGTCCTCGCTGGCCGCCAGCAGTGCCGTGGGGCTCGTGCCCGCCGAATCCACCGAGTCCCGCAGCTGCAGCATCGCCGCGCCCGCCCGGGTCCCCGAGTCGGTCGCGGTTTCCGACCCCGGCCCCGACCCAGACTCTGCAGCCGTCGCCGCAGCCACCGCCCGGCCACGCCCCGGCCCCGCCCCGCCTCGCGGGCCGCCGCGATTGGCTCCTCCCCACAGGCCCCGCCCTGGGATCCGCCCCCTCCGGCGCCCGCCGACCCTCGGGATTGGTTCTTCTCCTTCCATCCGGCGCGATTGGCTCCGCCCCGCTCCCTTCACTATCGCGCCCGCCCCTCACAGCGCCGGAAGTGGGCTCCGTGCGCAGGCCCACTTCCTGTTTACAAAAGGGGAAGGGGCGGGGCCGAAGTCGGTTGCCCGGAGACGCGGAGGGGCGGAAGGAGCAGGGGCTGGGGTCGTGTTCCTGGCTCGCGTGGAAGAGGGTACCCACCCTGGAAGGGGCGACTGCCGCCCTTCACGTGGGTGCCCCCACACGCTCGCTGTGCCCAGTGTCCCCTTCCGCCCTCCGGAGCGTGGGCCGGGGGCGTCTGCGCATTGGGAGCCGGAGCCCGTCGGGCGTGTGCATGTGGGAGTGTGTGCAGGTGGGAGCGTGCAGGTCGGGTGTGTGCAGGTCGGGTGTGTGCAGGTGGGAGTGTGTGCAGGTGGGAGCGTGCAGGTGGGAGCGTGCAGGTCGGAGTGTGCAGGTGGGAGTGTGTGCAGGTGGGAGCGTGCAGGTCGGAGTGTGCAGGTCGGGTGTGTGCAGGTGGGAGTGTGTGCAGGTGGGAGTGTGTAGGTTGGAGTGTGCAGGTCGGGTGTGTGCAGGTCGGGCGTGTGTGCAGTTAGGAGTGTGTGTGCAGGTCGAGGTGTGTGTGCAGGTCAGGGTGCATACTGTGTGCCTCCACCTGGAGCAATGGTGGGCTGGGGTGTCTGTGGTACAGTGTGCACCTCCTAGGAGCCGGCAGAGAAGTGCTTCCCCAGCTTCCTGGCGGTCGCACGTTGACACACTGACAGCTCCTCTCCCTCCAGAGAGCACTTTGCCTGACCCACTGCTTTCAAACAAGGCAATTGATGATGAACAACCATTTTAATGGTGGAGTTTAGGTGGATTTAGCTTTTTGCTCTGGGCCCATTGCTGTGCTAAATACCGACATGCACTGAGTCCTGGAAGCCACCTTAGGAAGCAGCCCTGTCACCACCCTGTATGTCAGAAGGGAACATTGAGGCACAGGGTTGGTAACTTGCCAAGGTGACACTATCAAGGGATGAGCCATCATTCATTCTGGGCATGTCTCCCGGGCCCTGCTCTCGTCCTGGGGGGGGCACTAGAATGCCACCTGTCCTTCCCGAGCGAGTGATCTGCTCAGGAGCTACTCCAGGCCCTGGGCTTTGCCATCTCTGCCAGGGCCTCAGCGTGACAGGCTTAGCCCTCCCAGCCCTGGCCTCATTGCAATACCCCTCAGCACCATCCTGATGGGACCCAAGGGCTGTACATTGAGGACAGTTTACAGGTCCTCAACCACTTGGTCACTTTTTTTTTGAGACAGGGTCCTGCTCTGTCACCCTGGGTAGAGTGCAGTGGTGTCATCATAGCTCACTGCAGCCTCAAACTCCTGGGCCCAAGCGATCCTCCTGCCTCAGCCTCCTGGGTAGCTGGGACCATAGGTGCCACCATGCCTGGCTAATTTTTCTATTTTTGTAGAGATGGGATCTCATTCCTGCTCAAGCTGGTCTCAAACTCCTGGCCTCAAGCGATACTCCCACTGCAGCCTCCCAGAGTGCTGGGATTACAGGTGTGAGCCACCTCACCTGGCCTTACTTGTCCTCTTCTGAGTCCTGCTGTCTCTACTGGGCCATGCTGCCCTACCTCTGCTGTGTTCATCTCCAACACCTGGTTTAAAACTCACCTCCCCAGGAGACATTTCGCCATTCACCAGGGTTCACTCACTGTTCCTTGCTCTTCCATTCCATGTGCACTGGGTCATTCTGCTGTGTGTGTGTGTGTGTGTGTGTGTGTGTGTGTTGTGAGTCGTATTTGCTGGGAAGGTTCATGGAGCTAGGTATGAGTGGCACGGTGGGCCTTATAGCCACTTTCAGAGTCTAGTTTATACTTCACAACAGCTCAGGGTGCGAACCCACTGTCATGCACATGCCACAGTGGAAGAAACAGGTCCAGAGGGTTGTGGTGATGCCTGAGGCCACACAGCTGGCACAGCTGTGGGATGAGAAGAGCCCCTCCGGGCCTGAGCAGACTTGGGCCCTCGTTGTTTGTGGAGAATGCAGCCGCTCACGGCTCTACTTGGATGTCAACATCGACAGAAACAGGAGCCTCTAAAATAGCACAGACATTGACATAGCTTTAGTACTTTGCTTCCTGGAAACTAAGAGTGCCAAGTGAGTGTGCAAATGTGCACAGCGGGGTGCTTCTAGATGGGGTGGGGCTGAGGACAGCTACTGCTGCCTTCTGTGGACCAGGACCCGTGTCACCCCTGCTCTGAAACCTGCCCCCGCAGGCGAGGAAGCCTCTCTTCTCTGTTCTGCCCAGGCCCTGCTGAGTGGGCCTGGAATGGGCCTCCCTGAGGGGCACCTGGGCCCCCCGGGCTCCCGGTGCCTGTCTCCCCTGTCCCGTGCCCCCTTCACTAAGGAGCAGGACTGGGGACCCATCGACAGTGGCAGCTGCGAGTGCGGACCTGGGAGCCAGACCTCCTGGGTTTGAATCCCAGTTCCTCTGCTCCTGTCCACACGGACTTGGACACTTCAGCTCTCCGTGCCTCAGTTTCCTTGTCTGTTGCATGGAGATATCATAAAGCCCGCTTCCTGTGGCGGTCGGCAGGATTGCGTGAGTCAACGCCTGTGATGCCCTTAGCGTCCTGCCTGGTGCCCGTTCAGAGCCGTCTACGGGTCACTTCTGAGTATGCTGTTCCTCAAGCATCTCCTGAGAGCCGGGCACGCGGCTGCCTTTGCTCCCGGCACGTGCGTGGATGGAGGCCAGTACTGCCCCCTATAACCGAGAAGAAAGCGGAGCCCCAGGGAGGTTGTCATTTTGCAAAGGTCACATATCAGCAGGGGACCAAGACTTTCACCTGGGACTTTCGGAGGCCAGAGACTGCACCCCAGCCACCACCTTATGTCCCTGCGTCAGTGGCTCCAGGGAAGGTCAGACACGGGGAGAGCCTCTGCCTTGCCCGCACGCTCCCGCTCGCTGCCACACGCCAGCCAGTCTGCTTACTTGCCATGATGAGATGATGACGGACAAGCCGAGCTTGGAGGCAACTTCCATCAGGGGCGTCTCCGCAGGGCGGGGAGTCGGGGGAGGAGAGACGGAACAGAAGCGATGGAGGGAGCTCCAGGGTGGTTTCAGGTGTTTGGGATGGTGAGGGAAACGAAAGAGGTGCCCCACCAGGACAAGCTGACACCTAAGGGTTGACAGAAAAGCAATGGCTGGGCCAGGCACAGTGGCTCACGCCTGTAATCCCAGCACTCCGGGAGGCCGAGGCAGGAAGATCAGGAGTTCGAGAGCAGCCTGAGCAAGAGCGAGACCCCGTCTCTATAAAAATAGAAAAACTGGCTGAGCGTGGTGGTGTGCCTGTAGTCCCAGCTACTCGGGAGGCTGAGGCAGGAGGATCGCTTGAGCCCAGGAGTTTGAGGTTGCTGTGAGCTAGGCTGAAGCCATGGCACTCTAGCCCAGGCAACAGAGTGAGACTCTGTCTCAAAAAAAAAAAAAAAAAAAAAAGACAAGCAGTGGCTTAAGATAAACATAGAAAATACGGAAGGAGAACCACGAGGCCCCGAGGACACCATAAGCTCGTCCTTGTCTGCGGTTGAGGCTACGTGTAACCCTTCCGCTGTGCTACTGCGCCTGGCAGCTCGCTTTGCCACTAAAATCCCCACCTAGAGAAAAATCTTAATGCCATTAACGCAACACGGGTCGTGTGAAGACGCATGGTGGGGATGTCGCACATGCTTAATGCAGTGACATGGGGAAAACTCCACGTCATTCGATAAAAGGAAGTTTAAGGCACCACAACAGGTAGGCAGCACGGATTTTACTCCTCGAGGAAGTCCTGTGCCGCCCCGTGTGAGTAGCCTCCGATAAACTCACCTGTCCGCCACGCTGGACTCATCTGACTCATCCTTGGGTCTCTCGTCACCATCTCAGCTGGGAGGGAGGTTTCTCTACACCATCCCAGGGTTTTCCCAAAACATGGGGGAGGTCCCGAGTTGTTGTGGGCCAAGGTGTTCGGGGACAGCCCGAGTCTGCTCTGCCAATCTCGGCAGGGCCTGGCAGGGCCCGTGGGCTGCGTTCCGACTCACCCACATGTGCCTGTGGCGGCCCTTGACCCCTTGCCCAGCCTTCCTGCCCCCTGCCCTCATGCGGAGGCGGGAAGAGCAGGAGCCCGGCTCACAGGCTGTCGTGAGGCTCAGATGAGCCGGTGTGCGTGGAGGGGACCCGCCCAAGGCCAGTGTCAGTGTTTGCACTGGAAGTAGAGCGTCTGTGTCCACGGAGGTGCCCGCAGCCTGTGGAGGGGAACTGGCCAAGGGGAGGAGGACTGAGGTCCAGGAGGCAGCTCTGGGCAGGAGGACAGACCCCTCTGCTCGGGGACATGGCGAAGAGCCGTGGGGCTGGGTGCAGACAGGTGAGGGGGGGTCAGGTGGGAGGGAAAGAGGCCTGTGGGCTGGGGAGGGAGTGGGGGTTTTGGTAAAGATGGACGGTTAGAAGAGGGGTGAGAAAGGGCGGGGAGCTCATCCAGGACAGGTGTGGGGACCACCGAGCAGCCAGGACACCCCGGGGAGGTTTGTGGTGCAGCCTCCCACAGGACAGCTGGAGGGCGTGGCAGAAACCAAAGCCAGGCTGGGCCAGACGGGGCGTCTCTGGGTAGCTGTGGTCACTAAGGGAGGAAAGGGAGACCAAGATCCCACAGGGTTGCCCCACTCGCAGCAGACAGGCCAGCCTGCTGCAGTTGCCTGGCGCCAGCAGAAGACACGAAGCCCCCAGGTCAGAGAGGAAAGACCACCACTTGTGGGAAAGCAGCGGCTGAGTGTCCCCCAGCCCCAGTCCCCACAGGTGTGCCCCGATGGGTGCCGCACCCACAGCGAGTGTGTTACATGGGGGTTCTGTGCCAGAGGGAGACGTCAGCCCCCAGGAGGATGCCCTGTACAGACGCAGGCCTGAGAAACGGCCCAGGAGACAGCCGTCGGGGCACACCTGGGACGATCGGGGCAGAGCCGCCGAGGAGTGTCTCCCAGGGTTCCCCTGTGGGGACCGTGGGTCGAGGTGTCCAGTCTGGCCGGAGATGACAGCAGACCCGACGGGGGCTGGAGCGGGCAGAGAACACGGAGGGAGGAAGGACGGAGGCCCGCAGGGAGCTGAGCGGCTGTGGGAGGAGGATCTGACAGCGGGAGCTGTGGTCAGCGAGTGGGGGGCGGCGGGGAGAGGGAGAAGGAGGAAGGGAGAGAGAATGGGGCAGTGGGGTCTGGACACGTGGGCTGTGGCCGTGGGTCGGGCTGCCCTAGGAGGGGATGCAGATCTCGCAGGAGGCGCCGGCCCAGTCGGCGTGGAGGGTGCGGAAGCCGCAGGCCGCTGGCGGGAACAGGCAGGACGACGGGGACTCGGCCCCAGGCGCCTGAGCCTCGTGGCAGGGGGAGCGACCTGGGCTTCCGAGCATCTGAGAGGCGGCAGGAGGGGCAGGTGGTCGGTGCGTATGAGACGACGGACAGACGGCGCTCTGACGCTGCACGTCCCGGGCTGCCATGGCAACGCACCCCAAACCAGCTGGTTTAAGGCAACAGAAGTTCATTCTCTCGCAGCTCTGGAGGCCAGAGATCCAAAGTCAAGGTGTGGGCCGGGCCCTCTGACACCTCTGGGGGAGCCTCTTCCCCTCCCGACCAGCTTCTGCTGTCTGACGGCAATGACCGGCGCCCCTTGGCGGGTGGATACGTCGCTCTAATCTCTGCCTCCATCTTCACCGGTGTCTTCTCCTCGCGGGTCTCCATCTCTTTATAAGGACTCCAACCGTTGGATGAGGGCCCACCCCAACGACCTCATCATCACTTGATCCCGTCTGCAAAGACCCTATTTCCAACTAAGGCCACATTCACAAGTACTGGGGTTAAGCCTCGAACGTACCTTTCCCGGGGACAGTTTCTCCCATGACAGATGGGTCATCCATGTGCAGACAGGAGCAAGCTCAGCCAGGAAGGCCGCGCTCCGCGCTCACGCTGGTCCAGGGCAGGGCAGAGGTCTGTGACGGGGTCTGGCTGTGCAGTCCCGGGAGCTGGGGCGTCATTGACTTCTTGGGGCTCTAACAAGGCAGTGGCCTTCCCAGCCGGCAGGTGGCAGCACTGCCCATGCACAGCCACCCAATCAGAGGCATGTGGCATGTCCATAAGCCCCAGATGACATCATTACTTGTTTTCCTGCTACTGAAGTCTCAGCTGTGAAGTTCTGCGCATTGCGCATTAGCATTTTACAAAGTGGGTGGGCCCCACTATTGACATGTGTCTCTGGTAGCCATGTGGGTCAGGGGGCCACGTATGTGCCAAACGGGAGACCAGGGAGGCCCCCGGCGCTGCCAGATCCTGGAGGCGCCCACACCAGCCCCCAGTCGGAGCCCGTGCGGGGCGTGTAGGGTATTCCGGCTCCCGGGTGGGAGTTCACCTTCCAAACACAGCCATGGGCGGTGGCTGGGCTGTTTCCCAGGCCTCTCCAACCTCCACAGAGCTGGTTAGGGCTCAGGGGCCCAGGGATGCAGGCCAGGCTCCCTGCTCTCTGTCGTGTGTGCTCGGAGGGTGTGCGGTGAGTCGCGACAGAGCAGAGGCCACTCACACAAAGCCACGGCTTTCCCTGCTGACAGGGTGTGGGCCTTGCGGATGCAGGGGGCAGCCGTCCAGCACCTGGGTCTGAAAGCTCAAGAACAGGAAGGACGGCCTCGCTCTGTCACCTGGGTTGGAGTGCTGTGGTGTCATCGTAGCTCACTGCAGCCTCAGACTCTTGGGCTCAAGTGATCCTCCTGCCTCGGCCTCCCAAAATGCTGAGATTACAGGCATGAGCCAGCACTCTTGGCCAAGACTGAGCTGTTTTAGTAACTTTCTACACGTCCTGCAGCCGAGCAGGGGAATGGTTTTGCTCTGCCTTCCACCTGCCACTTGCCTCGTTCAGCCTGGGGGCCGAGGTGGTCTCTCTGCCACTGGCCAGGCACGGCGACATCCGTGTGCTCCAGCAGGAAGGGCCGGCCTCCAAGATGGGCTTCCCTTGGTTGAATGGGAGCCGGGAGGAGGCTGGGGGACGTCAGGTTAAGTTTGGGGACCAGGAGAGCTTGGCAAGGGTGCTGCCTGGGACTGGCGCGTCTGTCCTGGTTGGCATGGCAGGAGGGGCGAGGGTGGGCACACGTCTCTTTGTCTCTGAGACGTGCCAGGGCTGCACTGCACCAGGCACGTCCCCCGGGAGAGCTCCGCGGCCCCGAGGCTCAGCTCCGGCAGAGGCTCTGTCTGCACCTGCACGTGGGTGCTGCAGACGTGGCCCGCAGGGCGCTGTGCCCAGGACAGGGCACCTCCCCTGTGCCGCCGTCTCCTGTCTGGGCCGGGGGCTCCCCAAGAACAGGCACTGACCTGCTGCTTCACAGCTCGCATTAGTTTCCTGTGGCTGTCGCGACAGATGACCACAGACGGCGTGGCTAAAACCACAGAAACTGATCCCCCACGTTCCGGAGGCGGGAAGTGTGAGATCGCGGTGCCAGCAGGGTCGGTTCCTTCTGAAAGCTCCGAGGGAGAATCTGTCCCAGGCCCTTCTCCCGGTCTCTGGTGGCTCCTGGCAATCCTTGGCACTCCTCCCCTGGGGAAGCATCACCCCGACCTCTGCTCCACCTGCACACAGGCTGCTCCCAAGTCTCCCTCTCCGTCCTCGCACAAGGACACCTGTCCCTGGATGTAGGCCCGCCCGGGTAATGCGGGATGATCTCATCTGGAGGTCCTTCACTCATTATGTCTGCAAAGACCCTTTTCCCAAATAAGTTCACATTCCAGGTATTGGGGGTCAGGACATGGACCTGTCTTTTTGGGGGACCCTCTTCAACACATACATGGCTGTGTCCCCAACACCTGGCACCGTTGTGTGAACACGTGCGGATTTCTGCTCCGAGGGCCAGCAGGTGAGGTAAAGCACCTTCGCTCCGTCCTTGGTGCTGCCCCAGGGTGCAGGGCAGGGCTGGGGGAGGGGGAGGGCCCACGTGTTCAGATGCCGCTTGGTCACAAGAACCGGCAGGTTGCTGGTCCAAATGCGGAGCAGGAACCAGCTTCCGAGGCCACTGTGCTGTGCCCACTGCACCCACGAGGTCCCCGAGGCACAGGAAGGTGTGGGGGCTCACCCAGGCCAGCGGCCAGCCGAGACGGGCTGGGCTGTGACCCGGGTCACGCTCCGGGCCGTGTCACACAGCCCCCTTTAAGTTTGCCATAGATTGGTCCTTTCATCTTAGTTTCTCTTCTGGGGCAAATCTGGAGGTTTAGAATGAACTTCAGCCGCGCGAAGACTTCTCGAGGAACCAGTTAGGACTTTGGCGCAGGGTTCAGGTGTGATCGATGCTTTGCTGTCTCGAGAACATCCCCTGTCCCTGCTGTCGCAGAGCGATGCTGGATTTTAGGATTGTCCCACAGTGGGCGCGTGGCAGGAGTCGGTTAGGTGCCATCGTGCAGAGTGACCTCAAAGGCTGCCGCGGGCCCTGTGCACCGAGAGGCTGAAAACACCTGCGGCATTAATTCATTCGCGCCGTCTCCTGATGGGAGAAGTGTCTGTAAAAATTCAGACAGGATGCTGGATTTTTTCTTGGATTGACAGACAGACGTGTTAGTTCAGGGAGCTTCAAAGGATGTTTTGAATTCCCCTGTGTGGGTCCCCCTCCCCTCTCAGAGGGGTCCGAGTTGGCTGGAAGGGGAGGCCGCCCAGCAGCCAGCGCCCTGGGGGTGGAGCAGTGTGCTTGGCGCATTAGCGCCGGGAATTATCCGCCAAGCCCGTGGTTTGGGTCCTCTTCCCTCCTATGTTGCTTTCCTCGGTCCAAAGGCGGTTTTTATTATCTCCGGCAGAGAATGAGACAAGAACATTGAAAAGTAGTGTCCTTTAATAATGCATTTCCGGCGAGCTAGGGCCATTGTTTGCCGGGTGTGAAAATGGAAGCGTGTCTATTCCTCACGTCTGTTTGGGGCAAGGCTCCCAACCGAGCCGATTCCGTGTGTGACCCAGGAGTGGTGACCTGGGGGTCCCTCCAGGCCGGATGAAGAAGGGAGGGGAGGGCTGAGACCCCTGGGCAGGGAGGTGTGTGTGGTGGGGGGCCAGAGCCACAGTTGATGCCGTGGCTCCCCCACCAGGCACCACGGGCGGGGGCCTCTTCCGGGCCTGGGTGTGGGGGTCAGACACCTCACGAACGCTCAGGATTGTGACGACCAGATCGTATCTGTACCTTGGAAGTGGAGTCAGCAAGGCCTAAAGGTGGAATCAGGATGTTTGGCTACAGTTTCGCTCAAGGCTTTTGGGACGGGAATTGGGGCTGGGACCAGAACCCAAGCTGGGCCACGGGCCCGTCCTGAGCTGCAGCTGTCACCAATGGGCATCTAAAGCCATGGGATGCTGGCCCTTGGGAAGAGGACAATGCGGAGGCCCGATGGGTCTGGTGTGGGGGCTGGCGGGTCCTAACACCCATGTCCCGCACCGGGGGCTATGCTCCCTCTCTCTCCTGCCGCTCCTTCGGCCGGTCGGAAAGTGCACCTCCTGCTGCGGTCCCTGCCCTTCCCAGGGTGTGCTTTCCCTGAGGATGCCAGTTCCTCTGAAATTAAAGCATATGTTTGAGGCAATTGCAATTAAAGATCCAATGCAACTTTGAAGGTACTGGGTAAAGCAACCCCAGAACTCCCTTGCAAGAACGATGGCCGAGAATCACCCACATAATTGGTGTCTTGGGAGCAGCAGGAGTGCTGGGGAGGCCCTGCGGTGCCGTCGCTGAAGTGTGGCGCGAGCACGGTACCATCAGCATCGCCACGAAGGTGCTTGCGTCTCGCTCCAGTGGTGCAAGGAACATAGTGAGACTATGTGGGGTTGAAGTAAGAACCGGAACCGGTGGGGACATCCGGAGACAGATCCCGTTGGTGATTGGCCCGGTTGAGATGTGGTCTCACAGCAGGGGAAGCAGGCTGGCCGTGAACCTGGACGGCCGGTAACTAGTCAGATCCTCCCTAACAGCACACTGCAGGGTCAATTCTGTATGAAACAAATAAATGCAACATTTCAATAAACAAGAAAGAATAAAACATTAGTGAACTGTCTAAGCTAAGCGCCCATTATGAAAATGGACAAAGATGGGTAGCTCTTGGAGAATATTTACTGTGCTGTTTAGTTGATTACTGTAAAAGAAAACTTGTTTATTGTGAGTTAAACCCACACGTAGAAGTGTACTGAACAACACATTCGTATGGTCTGATTGCTTTTTTCAAATATGAAGTCTAAGCACCCTCTTCCGTGGCTGGTCGGTCACGTGTGCAAAAAGACATACTTCCCATTTAGATGCCCGGCTGCTGCTCCTGCCCTTGGGAGCCAGGCTGGGCAGAGGCAATGGGCTTAGGGGTGCAGGGGGTGAGATTTAGGCAGGGGGCCTGCCCGCCTGCACCTGCCTGTGTGAGGGGCTTTGCTTTGAGAGGGGCTCTGTGTGCGGCTGGAGGGATGGCCATGGGTCGCCCCAGGGGGTCCCACCCACCACTGTGGAGGGTGTGGGGACGGCTGTGCACGCCGGGGGGCAGGGTAGGTGTCCTAAGCCACAGCGAATTCCAGGAGGAAGCACCTGTCCTCCTCCGCCTGCCTGCTCACCCCGCACCTGCCTAGAACTCTTCACCCGGCAGCTGGTCTCAGTGCCGGCGCAGAGGGGCTCAGGGGGGCACAACCCCGGAGTCCCGTGAAGCTTGTGCCTCAGGGGTTCTTAAGGTGGAGGCCGGGAGTGGGGCCGGGAAATGCACACACGGGGCACATAGTTTTGTAAAATTAGCAAAATAACTTACTTTGTGTTGCTTTTCTTCCACAGGGGCCCTGATTTTATGTTTCACACAAAAACCTGGATCCTCCCCTGGCCAGAGTCCGCCTTTCTAACCCACGGGATCCATCCAAATTCTTTCCTTCTTCCTCAGATAAGCGGAGAATTTTCTGTAACAATGAGTCATCCCGGGGGCAGGATGGAGTTCAGCAGAGAAGGGTGAACTCTTTGAAGGTGTTAATCCCGTCACTCAGAGCACACTGGCTGGCTCTGGAAGAGGAAGGACAAGATGCGGAGATGGGGAAACCAGTGCAGGTGCCCGGGGCGAGGAGACACTCACAAATTTGCGCCAATACCCGCGGACGGGTCCGAGCTGAGGTGGGGCAGTAGGTTCTCTGGGGAGACCAGTGCGTGAGGGTGGACCGGGAGGAAGGTGGGCCTGGAGTCTCAGCTTGGGCTGGGCCCTGCGCTGTGATCCCAAGGAGGGGCGGACAGTAGAGTTTGCAGCCTCAGCAAGCCGGGCACCAACCTGGCTTTGGCGTTCCAGGTGACAGTGGCCTTACCCCACGGGACGTCTGGCTGTTCTGTGCCTTTCAGTGATTCCTCTGACTCACAAGCTGCCCAGTACAGGGCTAAGCAGAGGGCCCGGAGCCAGGCCTGTGCTCAGTCCCAGATCTGCAGTTTACAAGTGGGGTAACCTGGGGTGCCCCCCGTAAAGCAAGAATAATGCAGGCTGGCCTGACAGAGACCTCCCCCTAAAATGACTGTGACCCTCCAGGCAGAGTGGAGGGCACAGATAGCCTGTGTGTCTTGGGGGGTGCCCCGTCACATCTGGACACTTCCCAAGCCCCTCCCAGCCAGGGGCTCCCTCCAGTGCTGTTGGGAGCAGGGGAGCCTTCTTCACTCAGGCCGTGTGCAGTGGCCGGGGGTGGGGGGTGGGGGCTGTGCCATGGGGCTGATGGCCGGCGCTCTCTCCAGCTGGGGCAGGCAGGGGCTCCCCTCTACATGGCTAATGCAGGGCCGACTCTTGGCCCCCATCTGGTCCCACCTGGACTGGGCCTCTCTCTGCACTTCCAGAAAGGCTACTTCTGAGTGGCTGGTGAGGACCCCAGGGACCCCTCATCCAGCCCCTGGACCAGACCTGGACCCTGACCCTGGAGCAAGTCAATTCCGAGCCAGAAGCTTGTCCAGACACTGGCCCTTGTTGGTGCCTCCGGGCCTGCAGGGCACCCCTCCCCAGTCTGTGGCTGGTGGGACTCCCACACCCACCCACTCCAGGCTGCTGTCCAACAGCACTCTGCACAGAAATAAAAATAAAAATGCCCAGGAGGTGGTTGGCGACCAACAATGTTGGTGCCAAGAAGGGGGCTGCAGAGGCTGCCCCCCTTCTGGCCCATCCTGCCCCCAAGCCCAGCCTAGGGAGGGAGGGGACGAGGTGCCAGGGGTGACGGTGGACGAGCCCAGGCTAGCTTCCCTGTGGGACTTGAGAAGGAAGGCTGAGGACTGTCCCCCAGGTCCAGGACTGGCGTGTGTCCCGCTGAGAGCTGCCTGTTAGGGGTGCACAGGCCCTGTCCCTGGAACTCGGCCCCGCCTGGGGTGATCGCTCGGGTTGGTCGGGACCTGGGACTTTCAGCCTGAAATGAGCCGGCCTCGCCGAGTCTGGGGGTGGGGGGTGGACACGGGGAAGGTGGTGGGTGAGACCGGGAGCCGGGGCAGGGCCGGGAGCCGGGGCGGGGCTGGAAGCGGGGGACTTGGCTGGAGTGCGGGGTCTGGACGCGACCGGAGAGGAGCCGGGGGCCGGGCGCTGCGAGGAGAAGGCGGGGCCGAGGGCGTGTCGGGGGCGGGGCCGGGGCTGGGGTCCGGGCTGGGGGCGTGCCGGGGGCGGGGCGGCCTCTCCGGCTCCCCGCGCTCACCGCCCCCAGCGAGTGTCCCGCCGGCTGGAGCCAGGCGCGCAGGTCTCGGCTCCGCCACTTCGGGCGCAGGCGGGAGGCCCGGCCCTCCGCACCTGCAGCGATCTCGGGCACCTGTGGCTGCACCCCGTGCGCTTCCCCGCCATGGTGCGCGAGGAGGCGGAGGCTCCGCGGGGCCGCTGGGGCCGCCTGTGAGCCGGGGCCGGAGCAGGGACCCGGCGCGGGGCCGTGCGCGATGCCTGTCCGGGCGGAGGCGAGGGCGGCGGGGCGCGCGGTGTCTCTGGCGCTGCTGCTGCTGCTGCTGCTCCCCGCCGTGCCGGCCCGCGCGCCGCTGCCCCCGCTGCAGCCCAGCATGTGAGTAGGGGAGCTGGGAGGGCTCGGCGGGGCGTGGAGCCCCTGGCCCCTGGGCGGCCGCAGGGACCCGGCTCGAGGCTTTGTCCCCTGGAGCCCAGAACAATGGGCTCTTTGCTTTAACTGGGGAGGGGGTGGCTGGGACACAGGGTTCCAGGGTTGGGTCTGGGGCCCCTCTGCGGCGGGGGCCCCTAGCCTCCTCTCCGCGTCCTCTCCCCCTCCTCTGCTCTGCGATGTGGGTGGGTCTTGCAGGCTCAGGCAGATGCTGCACTTGGGGAGAGGTGAGGAATCCGGGCCCCTTTCCGGGCAGGGTCTGGGAGGAGGCAGAGGGAGCAGCGTGTTCCCACTTCCCTCCCCAGCCTGCCAGGGTCGGGGGGCCTTCGCAGGGCGGGCTGTGCCCAGACAGGGAGCAGGACGGAGTTGGTCTGTGTGTTCCACACGTGCGCTCTGGGCTGTGAGAGAGGGAATTTGGTGCCAGAATGGGCAGGAAGAGAGGGTCAGGGCGCCAGCCGAGATGCATTTCATTTTGAAAGATGATTCCCCAATGGGGCCGTTTAGCGGTCTCTCTCAAACAGCAAACCAGCTCTGTGTTGCCTCAAAGGAAAACTGGAGTGGAGGAGGAGGAAGAGTAGGGAGCCTGCCGGTGTAGTGCAAAGGCCCCAAGGCCCCGGCTGGGCCTCCTGTCTGACAGCCCCGCCCCCACTCGGGGGCCACCAGAGGGGTTCTCAGGCCCCTCCTGTCCAGCACTGCCCCAAAGGACCTGGCGCTGAAGGTCCCCAGCCACCTACCTGGCCATGCAGGACAGAGCTGCAGCTCCCTGGGAACTAAGAGGGCAAGCTTCCACCTGGCCTGGGGGGGAGTCTGCACCCCCAGGACCCCCACTCTGGGTCTCACTGTACTCCAAGAAGGAAGATTTCTTTGTGGCCTTTTCAAAGGAGTGCTGTCCCTGGGTTGGGGCCTTTGCATCCAGCAATGTGAGCAGCCTGAGTCTCGACTCCACATGACTTTTTCCGGACATTCCTCTGTCCTGCGATCCCAAGGAGTTTGTTGGAGGGGCACTGAAGCTCAGAAGGGACACCGCTGGCCGTGGGCTTCCAGGGGCGCAGGCATCCTGGAGTCCGAGGGGTGGGCAGATGCTCAGCAGAGGTGGATGGATGTCTGCTGAGAGAGGCCTCTGCCCCCAGCGCGCTGTGGAAACCGAGGGCCCTTCCTGGCCCCCTACCAAACTGGCCCAGCTGCCAGGGTCTCTGTGAGTGGAGCCGGCGGTCTCTTTCCTTGTGTTCTGCCTGTGCACCCGGGGCCCTGGACGCCCTTAGGGAACCAGTGGGAATGGATGGTGTGAGAGAGTCTTTTCATGCTTCCTGCTTTTCCCAAAGCCTCGCTGCCTTCCTTTCTCCCTGCCCTTCATGGCCTGGGCCCCTCCTGGGGCTCCCCTCCTGCGCTGAAGTGGCAGCTGCCCATCTGGGGCTGTGGCCCCTTGTGTCTTGGCTCACGGTGTATCTACCTGGGGCCTCTACTCTGCTGGCCCCACACCTGTGAGTCTGAGTTCCACAACGGCCGCAGGTGCATCATCCGCAGACCCTTTGTCTGGTGAACAAGCACCTGGCACGTGCCTGGACACGCAGTACCAGGCACGCAGTAGGGCCGCAGTGGGCAGAGGCTGTTCTGAGCAGGGAGGAGGTGGCGCCGTGGGTGGGAGAGGTGCCGGAGTTGCTGTTGCTCCCCGCACCCCAGAGGAGCAGGCGAGGGTCCTGGGACGTGCTTGGTCCTTGCGGGTCCTTGTCCACCCTTCCCTTCCAGAGATCTGATGAGCCTGCAGGGCCTGGCTCAGGGCAGCCGCAGCCCTGCTGGTGGTTTTCCTGAACTGTTAGCTGCGAGTTTAAACAATGCTGATCTCCTGTGAGTGCTAGAAGTCGGGGCCTTGGGGGGAGCCTGGGGGTGTGATGGGGGTGTCCCACTGGCTCGCAGCCCAGATGCCCTGAGGACCTTCATGAATCTGCCAAGGCGATGCGGATGGTTCTTTGGCCCTCGCTGGTGGGGCGCATGTCCAGATTCAGCGCTGTCCCTGGAGTAGGCAAAGCTTCGCCATCTCTTTATTTCTGCCTCTGAAGTGAATTGCTGCTGCCGTTGGAAGAATGGCCTGCCTTTCTGTCCTGGGGCCTGGGCCGTCTGCTGACCACATGCGGGGCCGGCCCAAGGCAGCTGGCCGGGCTTCCAGGAGCGGGTCTGGGACAAGGAGACAGATTGCCCATGTGCTGACGCGCTGACTTGCCGGGCTCGGACATTTCGGAGGAGATGTGTCTGCTTCATGGCACTGAGCTTGCGGCTGTGCTGAGAAACGGCCTGTGCTTTGCGATCAGCAAATTATATTGAGGGCTCTCCCCACCCCCCAGGCAGGCCGGGCCCCTCCACACTCAAGTCCTGTCTTGCAAGTAGCTCTGTGGACCCACTGGCCTGGGGGCTGAAACGGCCCCTTTCTGTGAGCCTGAGGCATCCTCTGGGGCTTTCAGAGGCTGCTCAACACCACCTAGTCAGAGAGTGGAACTGAGCTTTGAGCGGCCCGTAGGCAGCTGTCCTGAGGCTCCCCTTCGAGCAGGGCCCTGCCTCCCGCCTGTCCTGGGTGTCGAGGCCTCGAGGTGCAGGGGGCGGGGCAGGAGCCCCCACCATAGCCCACTGCTGCGCGTGTGCATGGCACTGCAGGCAAAGTCCCCTTTAGTGGGAGGCACTCAGGGTCCGGGAGTCACAGCCTCCAGCGGTCTGCCCTGCCGCAGTGTCAGGGGGCCCCAGGGCAGGGACTGGGCTCCCCCCATGCTGGCTGCGCCCAGGCCTGGATGTTTGGACACGATCCTGGGGGTAAAAATGGAGCCTTTAGAAGGAAACAGTCCTGAGCAAACCGCCCTTGTCCCTGCGGTGTGTCCGGGGCTGTCATCAGCCAGGCTTGGGAGCCAGTGAGGCTGGCTGGGTCCTCCTCACCCTGGGGCCCAGGATAACTGCCCACCCTCCAGGAGCCCAGCTCTGCAGGGAGCAGATGGCCCAACAGCAGGGACGGGTCGCCCTCTGGCCACTCTGGGTCCACTTGGTGGTTTGGGCATTTTCATTCCTCCCCCGGCCGGGGAGCAGGATCCAGCCGCAAGGGACAGAACGGCCTGTGACTGTGACCCTGCCAGAGACTGGGGAAGTACCTTACTGGGTTCTCCTGGACCCACGTGGGGCTGTGGTCAGGTTTCTTTCTGTCCCCTCCTCTGCCCGCCGTCCCCCAACGCAACCCGCCCACCCCCCAAAACAGAAAGCAACCAAAGCCAAGCCGGGCCGCCGAAAAGCGGTCCCGCCCCCCCCCTCCTGCCCTGGACACCGATAGACGGTCGTCAGTGTTGCTGGGCTCAGGCAAGGGCCGTGGTGGGCCGAGTGCGCCCGGGGCCGGTTGCAGGACGTGGGGAGAGTGGGGCAGCCATGCCTGGCTCGCCGAGGTCCACGCCAACTGTGGTTGGAGCCAGAGGCCCTCTGGGCATGGCAGGGGCGCTCCTGCTCTGGGGAGAGCCCTGGTGAGGGAGGAGCTCCTGGGGAGATGCAGGGCGGGCCAGGCGGGCGGGGCCCAGAGAGTGACTGGAGAGAATGTGCCGTAAAGGCTGCAGGGAGCCCCAGTTGGGGTGCACAAGGGGTCTTGAGGAGTCCTTCCCCATTGTCATCTCATGGGTTAGCGGCAGCCGAGGTCGCTGAGGTTTGAGGAGGGACAAGGAGGCCCTTCGGGGAGGGCCCCCAGCCCTACCCCATCTCCTGCCACGCCCCGACATGGCCAAGGGCCAGGTGGGACATTCCTCCTCCCGCCGGCCCTGCAGCTGGACCACTGCCCGGCTCCTCTGCCTCCTGCAGCACCCACTCCCCTGGGACGATGAAGCCCTGCGCTCGGTGGCAGCGTCCTGTGTCCCGGGCTGGAGTCAGCAGGAGGGAATGGCCTTGACCCTCGGGCAGGGGACGTGGGGCCCATGCCAGCTCCTGACACGTGTGGCCTCATCGTGGGCGCCCAGGAGCCCTGGAGGCCTGTGCTGTCCTCATGCCTACGTTCCAGGTGCTGGGCGGGCTCACGGAGAGGGCCGCGGGCTCCTCCCCAGCCCTGGCTTATCTGTTGAAAGCCACACGCATGGCTCACTGGGCAGCTGCCAGACTCAGGGGCCAGAGCCCTGGAGCTCGGAGGCCCGGGGTCATCGGTCTCACTCCCCTCCCCCTCCCCTCTTCATGGCCAGGAGTGGCCTGCGCTTGCCTAGGGGCTCTTGGTGAGTGCGTTGCAAGGCACAGGGCTGGGCAAAAGCAAGACAACGCCTGTAGCCGTTCATCTGGGCGCAGTTTGGATTCACAAATGATCATCTTCTCTGAGCAGATACACACCCATTTTGCCGCTGGGTCCCCTGCGCCGACCGCAACCCTGGCCCACACCTCCCAGGGCTCACTCAGCCCCCACAGCAGCCTGGCGGGTCAGTCCTTGTTCCACAGGAGTGGAAACTGAGGCAGAGATTCCGTAACCTGCCATCTTGCAGACGGTGGCTGGGGAGCGAGGTTCAAGCCCAGGCTCTGGCACCGGGAACCTTGCTGCCAACTCTAGCCCAGAAGCTCTGGAACTCGAGCTGCATCAGAATCCCCCCGGGGCTTGTTAAAAACAAGTCATTGCTGAATCCCTAGGGAACGCTGGGTCCCACCCCCAGAGTTCCAGATTCACCGGGTCCGGTGCGTGGGCCCAGGAATGTGTATTTCTGTCAAGTTCCCAGGAAAGGCTGCTTGCTGGTTCTGGCCTGGGGACCCCACTTTGAGAACCACTGCAGGATGCTACGTGGCCACAGAACCTGTCGCTCGGGGGGCTGGAGGGATCCGTCATGCGTTCCGTCCTGTAACGAGTGCAAGTTCTTTAAAGTTGGCTCTTGCCCCAGACTCGATACTGTCACACGAAAGCTTGGCTTTTTGATTTCCAGGGGGACCGTGTATCTGTCAGTGGGAGGGAGACAGAGCGGCACCTCCCACGAGGCGCCAGGGCGGGGTCTGCACGGAGGTATGCGCGGTGGCCTACGGGTGCGGTAGCAGGCGCTGACTCCAGCCCTGGGGGGAAGGGCGCTCGGAGGGCGGCTCCTGGAACCCAGAGTGAGCGGAGTTGCAGCCTGGGCTGGGGAGGCAGCCCCCCAACCACCCCTCACCCCCCAGGAGGGACAAATCCCCCAGCTTCTCTCTCCTCCCAGCCCCCAGCTCCTGCTGCCCTCCCATCCGCGAAACCCAGCCGGCAGCCTGAGGGTGGTGTGTGTGCATGTGTGTGCACACGTGCGTGTGCATGTCCGTGTTGCAGGACGTAATCCACAGAGGTTGGCCTCTTGGGGCACAGAGCAGCGTGGCGGAGGGGAGAGTGGCCCTGGGGGTCCGTGGCGCCATGCGTCAGTGCTGTAGGCTGGGGTCAGGAATAAGGCCAGGAAGGGTGGAGGCAGGGACCCCCAGGCCAGAACCCAGTCCCAGGAAGGCTGAGGAGACCCTCTGTCCATCATCGACCCTCCTGCCCTGCCCTTCTCCCCAAATTCTCACCCTAGGATCCTAGGCCCCCGACATGGCCCCTGGGGAAGGCAGAAGAGGCCTGGCCGTTAGTCCTGGCTCCACTTCTCAGTAGCTGGTGACTTTGAGCAGACCAAGAGGGGTCACTGTCACTTCCTCCCCGGGGAGTTAGGGGGATCTGACGATCTGATGTCCAGAAAGGGCCCTGTGCTGGGCGCTGAGGAGGCGCTTCTGAGCTGAGTTGCCTCTTCCCCTTCCCTTCCTGTTAGAAATAGCCAGGCTTTTAGAATTCCCGCTCCCACCCCAGGGTGGGTTTCCTCCCTGGTGCAGGAAGAGGCAACTGCAGAGCCTTCCTGACCCCGTCCTGGGAGGGCACAGCCCCACCCTCTGCCCAGGAGGCCGTGGGGTCTGCAAGGCTGCAGTCGCAGGTCCCGTGAGGCAGTTCACGGGGAGCCTGACCCTGCTTGGCTAGGCGACTCTGCCCTGCCCTGTGCCCTGAGGCCCTCACTCTGCAGCCACCTGGACTCTAGGGATGAACGCTGCCTCTGGTGGGCAAGCCTCCGCCCTGGTGATCATGACCGGAAGTTTGGGAAGCTGTGGGAGGGGCCAGGGCAGGACTTCGGGCGCAGGAGGTCTCCGGCAGGACGTGTTCAGCAGCAGCCCTGGCTTCCCTCGGACCTGACTGGGGTCTGGAGCTGGCCTCTGATCCTGGCTGCCTCTGTCCCCTTCACCAGGGGGCAGCTGGAGACCCTGCCCGCCCAGCTGGCAGATTCCTGCCAATTGCTGCTTTCATCTTGCTGGCTGCCCAGTGGGGCCTGCGCTTTCCCAACTTGTTAGGCACGGTGGGGCGGGCTACAATCAGAGGGGACAAGGCTCCCCACCCAGGACGAGCCCAAGGGAAGGAAGAAACATAAAGTCTTCCGTTTGGAGAGCATCCGTCTGGGGGCGGCTGGCCCCGGGCCATGGTGGCTGGATGGGGCAGGCAGAGTCCGAGTGCTGAGCCAGGGGACCGGCCCGCCTGCAGCGGGACCTCACACAGGGCACGGTGGAGGGTGGTGACAAGGTGGGATGGTGCCCCAGAGTCCCCAGGCGGGCGGGGACCTCAGGTAGGGAAGTTGGGGGAGGGGGTGGCCCGGGGGTGGGAGGGGCCCTGGTGGGGGACTTGCCAGGCTTGCCGTGTCCCCAGCATGGAAGGCAGACTGGTCCCCGCAGGGTGCGCCGGCCCCTCGTCCTGGGGAGTGAGCCCAGAGCTTGGCCGGGCAGGACGAGCCTCATCCCTCCCTCAGAGGCCACATGGAGTCCTGCGGCCCCCAGACTTCACCCCGCACAGGGGACACTAGCTCTGAGCCTTTGTCCCCTTCCAGAATTTGCTCTGTGGAGACACCTTTGCCCTCGGTCAGGGCAGGCTCCCCGGCTCCGAGAGTGTCGAAGGGACGTGGGGAGGGCTGGGGTGGGAGGGCAAGTGGACTCGGGATCCACCCTGTGCTGCACCTCAGCCCCACGTTGCCCGTCCGGCAAAGGCGGCGGGGTCTGTGTGGAGGGACCATGGGGGATTAGGAGCAGCGCCGCGTGCAGGACACGTGGGGGATGCTGTGGCTGTCGTTCCTTTTCCCTCACAGCTCCCGGGCCCTTGAGCCGGGGCTCCACGGCGAGCCTGGGGTGGCCACGGGTCTGGGATCTGCTCCAGACGGGCAGGCGTTCAGGAGGGGCGGGTGCCAGCCGGGTGTTGGTGGCTGAGGCGCTGACCGTTTGTGTCCCTGTCCCAGGCCCCACGTGTGTGCTGAGCAGGAGCTGACCCTGGTGGGCCGCCGCCAGCCCTGCGTGCAGGCCTTCAGCCGCGTGGTGCCCGTGTGGAAGCCCGGCTGTGGGCCACAGGCGTGGTGTGTCGGCCACGAGCGCAGGTACGTGCTGGGGACCCAGGGTCCGACGGGTGGGGCTCTGCTCACACCAAGGGCGGCACTGACCACATGGGGCTGGGGCCCCGTCCTGGTCTCAGGGTCCCCTGTACCCCCCTACCCCCGCCTCTGAAGCCCCTCCTCCGAGGACAAGGCCTCTCCTGGCCCCCTGGGGTGAGGCTGCCCTGGAGGGGACTCCCAGGCTGTGGCACTGTCCTGCTTAGCTGTGCACCCGGGCCCTTTGTGAGGGTGGGGGGACCCCGTGAGGAAGGAGGGGGCCCTGCAGGGGAGGGGCGCTGGCCACGTTGGAGGGTGAGGGGGTGCGCGTCCTGCCGAGTTCTGCTGGAGACACGCCCCCCGGCCTGGTTCCCAAGCCCGCGTGAAAGCTTTTATTGCTCAAGATTTTATTTCAAAATCAAACTGAAGGAGTGCCTTTGCATGCCTCTCCCCTTTTATAGACTCCGGTGCTGCCGAGCCTGCCGACGGCAGAGTGGGGTGAGGGAAGCTGGCGGCTGCGCCGTGTTAGGTGGAGGCTGTCGTGTGTCTGGGGGAGGGAGGCAGGAATGCGTGGCCTCAGATAAGGGTGTGTGTTCAGCTCCTCGGCAGGGCTTTGGGGAGTAGCCAGGGCCTGCTCCGCGCAGCCCCATGGGCGCGTGGTCCGTGTGGGGCTCCCACACCTGCTGCGCCTGCTCCTGGGAGCTGCTTGGGACGCGGCTTTCATGGCACGTGGGTTCGTGCTGCACGGTTCACAGGTGTTCGGGGTAGAGGAGAAGAAAGTGCATTTGGGCTGTAACAGTGGTTCTCAGCTGGGGCCGGTTCTGTCCTCCCCCGGGACGCTGGCAATGCCTGGGCAGGTTTGGCGGCTGAGCGGTGAGCCGGGAGGGCCAGGGGTGCTGCCCGGTGTCCTGCAGTCACAGGACAGCCCCTCCCCACCAAGCGACCCAGCCCCAGTGTCAGGAGAGCTGAGGTTGAGCGACCCTGAGCAAAAAGAAGAAATCTCCCCTCACCGTTTTCCCCCCAAACGTGCAGGTGGGTCCGACCTGCACACGCGTGTGGGTGTGTGTGTACTTACAAAGGGGAAATTAGGCCACATAAGCCACATCATGTCGACAACTCATAGCAGAAGGGCTACTTCTGGAAGCTGCCGGAAGCCACTGGGACCCCAGCTGGAGAACTCCCCGGGGCCGGCCACGCAGGTGACTCCTCGGCCTGCGGGTAGCTGGGAACTTTCAGCCTCCCGGCAGGGTGTCCAGGGCGTCAGCGGGGAACGTCCCACTGCGGAGTCCCAGCTGCCCAGCCATGTGTCGGCAGGGGTCCCCGGCACTGCTCGAGGTGTCTGGGACCCTTCAGCAACCCTCCCTCCCCAAGATGGCCGTTCTGCCTCGGCTTCCCTGGGGGGACAGCTGTCCCGTCCTCCCGGCTCTGGGGTGTGGCTGAGGTCCCCCTTCGCTCTGTTCTCACCCCGGCCAACCTGAGTCCTCTCAGCACCCTGTGCCCACGAGGTGCCCTGTGTGGTTCATTGGAACCAGCACCAAGTGGCGACGGGTGACCCGGGCTCACGTCCATGTTTCCTCTTCGTGTCCCCTCCCGGAGCTGAGTCCCGCTGTGCTCACCTGGAGGATGTTTCTCCAGATGTCCTGTCCAGATGTCCCCCCAGTAGCTGTCCCCTGCGGGCCCCGGAGCAGCTGGGGCTTCCTCCCGCCCCCCTCCCTGTGTGCCCAGACGGCGTGCAGCCTTCCTGCACAACCCCTTGGGAGTCCCTGTCCCTGACCCCGAGCCCCCAGCCTTGCCTGTTGCTCATGAGTCCCCAGTGCCTACAAGCCGAGTCCACGTGGAGCTGGTCGTGGCCCCCGTGTCCCAGCCGGGCTCTGGGCGGTGTGAAGGAGGTGGGCGCATGCCATCCCTCCTGCGTCCGTGGGGACAGCCTCCGCGCAGCCCCGCAGTGGTCCTGGACTTGGAGAGCCACTGCTGGGTCTCAGCGAGGGCGCCCAGCCCCGCCTCTGGGGAGGGTACAGGGTGGGCGGCCCGACAGGACCCCAGGAGCACGCTGGGCACAGACTGGTGCCGTGAGGGGGGCTGGTGCCCTGGGGGCTCATGAGTCTATCGCGGGCTCCGCCCAGCAGCCTGGTGATCTCAGCCTCTCTTCTCACCCGTGAGCTGGGCTGACAACCCCTCCCGTGCCAGGAGCCATGCCCAGGATGCCCTTCCCAGGCTGCCTGGCACGGAGCGGGGCTCGGAAGCTGGGTGCCCCCACGCCGGGCTGGGGGGCCCCACTGACATGGTCTGACTCCCTGGACACGCCTGCTCGGAGAGAGCCGGGTCTCAGGAGGGTCCAGCCGCCTGTGCTCGGCCGCATCTTCTGCATCCTCCACAAGGCAGCCACTAAGTTCTGTTTTCGAGATGAGGACGTTGAGGCCCAGAGGGTCAGACGTCGTGGCTGTGATCATACAGGGAGTGAGTGACAGGGTTGAAACGTCAACTGTGCTCTCTTTGACGCCACGGCCCGAGCGCTGGCTATGGAACACACAGCCCCTGTTGAACTCCTATTCATCCTTCAAAACCTAGCTCACATATCCCCTCCTCTGTGAAGCCCTCCCAACCTCTAGGAGCCCAGTGGCTGCCCTCACGTCCCTGCATCTCCCTACAGGGGGCCCCAAGGCTTGAAGGCCCCCAGGGAACAAGGAGCAGCTGGGTCGGCTCGGCTGGGGTGCGAGTAGCAGTGATGAGTCCCCGGGGAGGCGGGGCATGGCAGGGAAGGGGGCTGCAGTCCGCCTTGGCTCCGCAGAGTCAGCACCGGTTCAGGACCTGGCTCCAGAAGTGTCCCTGGGACTTGGTGGGTTCGGCCCAAGTGCAGCAGCTGCTTATCTCAGCCAGGGGCCAGGTGGTGGGGCCTTGTCCTCGAGTCCCCCCTGCAGGGCAGGGCAGGGGCTCCCCCGGTGCTGACACGAGGAACACCCATTGCTTCTGCCTGCTGCCTCGCGGCCTCGCGCCCAAGCTGGCACCACCCAAGCCCCTCCGTCGCTGGCGACGGCAGCCAGTGACCCAGCCTGCAAGGCCAGTGTGGGACTTGCGTGGCAGGTGCCCTGGCCAGGCCTGGAGGACGCCACGGATGTGGCTCTGCATGTTGGGCTTTGCCCGCTGCGTGGCAGTCCCAGCTCGTGTGGCTTCGTTGTCAGGGCCGGGTCCCCGCGTGCTTAGCTCACGGCTCCTCTTTATTTAGCGACCCTTCTCCACAGAGAACTCTCCAGTGAGTCGGAGCAAGTGGCTCCTGCCGCCGTGTCCCCTGCGGTCCGAAGGGCAGCGGGCCTCTGGCGCTGGGTCTGATTTCTGACCGGGGAAGCCGCTGCGGTCACAGGCCGGGCCGTGCCGGGTGCTGGGGGCTCTGTCTGGCCCAGAACAGGAGAGGCTGTGACTACACCTCAGAGGCCAGACGCGGCGCCCGGGGGTCTTGCTGTCAGTCCCAGCAGGTACTTCCGACAAGCCCGACGGCCAGCACCAGCCTTCCTAGGCTGGGAGCTCCTGGCGAGGAACGAAGTCCTTGAGAAGGGAGGGGGGCAGAGGGAGGGGACGCAGGGCATGGAGCCGCCACACCTGTCCCTCCCGCTAGGCACACTCCCTGCACTGCGGCCTCCGCTGTGGGACGGGGGCTGTGGAAGGCAGAGAAGTGGGCGCCGCGCAGGCCTGGCAGCCCCGTGCCCCACCCCTGCACCCCCAGGCCTGCGTGGAGCAGCTTGGGGGCCGCAGCCCGTGGGAGCTGGTGCTGGCTGCATGGGACCGAGGGTTTTCCTTGGGGGTCGTGGGGGCTCAGGCCGAATGGCCCTCTCTGTGGGTCTTTCCCTCTAGGGGGCTGGGGGTGGCCGTGACCCAGGGAGCGGCACGTAGCCCAGCGCCGCCGCAGCCGGGGAGGGGGGATAAATATTTACGACGCGAGGGCCGGCGCTCTCAGCGCTGCCAGATATTGTTCACCGCTGCGGTCGGTTTCTGTCCAGGCGAGTGGTTTCATGTCCTGCCAAAGTGGTGTTTTGCAAGGCGCTCCCAGAGTCGCTCTGTGTGCAGTGCGCACGCACGAACACACGCTTCCAGGAGGCGGGCCGCGGCTGGGCGCTGCCCTGCTCGTTTGTGGGATTGGGGTCCCCAGGACCACTCCGGCTTCCCACGCTCCAGCCGGGAGGTGTTTTGTTACCTGGAGACGGCCGCTCCCAGGGCTCAAGGGCCCTTGACCCAGTGGCTGTTGGCCAGACCCCTGGTCACCGTCCCTAGAGACAGCGGCTGGGGGTGGGGAGGGCTGCCAGCTGTAGGAGGCTGCAGGGCAGGCCCTGGGATAGCCCGTCTTCCAGTCCTCTGGGTCTGCCTCTGCCTGCCTCCCTCTGTCTCTCTCTGACTTTGTCGCTCACTGCCTCTGCCTCTCTCTTTCTCTGTCTCTCTCCGTCTCTGACTCTCTCTGACTCTCTCTCTGTCTCTGTCTCTCTCTCCCTGTCTGTCTCCCTCCATCCTCCCCCCACCGCCCGCATCCTGCCGCTGGTTCTGTTATTGTAGAAACAAAGGCCTTGTCGCCAGGGGACTTGGGCCGGTGCCAGGCCATGACCGGGTATGAGTTTCCTGCCGCTGCTGTAACAAATCCGGACAAACCAGGGGCTTGGAAACAGCAGGCGTTTGTCCTCTCTCAGCTCGGGGGCCAAAGGCCTGAGACCGAGGTGTGGGCAGGGCTGGCTCCTGCTGGAGGCCACGAGGCAGCACCTGTCCCCAGCCTCCCCCCAGCTCCTCTCGCTGCCACAGTCCTCAGGCCGTGGCTGGCAGACGCATCGCTCCAGTCTCTGCCTCTGTCCCCACGTGGCCGGCTCCTGTGTCTCTGTGTCCGAATGTCCCTCTTCTTCTAAAGACATCCGTCGTCGGGTTAAAGCACACCCTCACCCAGTGTGACCTCACTTTAACTCAATAGGTTCAGCAAAGACCTTATTTCCAAATAAGGTCACGTTCCAGGTGGACCTGGATTTGGGGGACGTTACTCACTGCTGCACAGCAGGGAGAGACGGGGCGTCGCGCCGTGGGCAGTTGACCGCCGTCTTGCTGGCCCTTAGAGCCAGGGGAAGTCGGTCAGGGAGGGGCAAGTCCCTAGTGTCGAGTGTTGGGGCTCCCGGGGTGGGGAGGGGAGGCGGGGTGCCGGGCACATCCTGTGGCCGTGGTGGCCCCTGCTCTGTGGAAGCAGGAGAGGAGCTTCCCAGAAGGGCAGAGGCCCCCCTGAAACCCGCAGCCCGGAGGAGGAAGAGCAAGGAGGAGGAAGAGCAAGGACGCGGTAGCCCTGGGCGGGGGTGCAGCGGAAGGAGCCTGCGGGGGCCTTGCGCGGCCGCCCTCCCCCCACCTGCTCTCAGCTCGGGTTTGCAGCTGCAGGGCGAGCCCAGGGCAGCGGAGGCAGGTCCCTGCCAACTGCTCCGCCAAGACTGCCCGCCTCGGGGGCTGGCGACGTCTGCAGATGCGGCGTCGGGGCTGCGTTGGGTGCAGGGTAGGCCGAGCTGGCGGGGCCTCTGTGGGCCCCACGGTGCTGGCGGTCTGGGGCAGCCTCTGGACTTGGGGAGGGGGACGGATGGGAGGACCCCACCCTTCAGGCGAGTTGCTCCTCTCTGGCCATGGGCGCCTGAGCCAGGAACCAGCGACGCAGCCCCGGGAAGCCCTCCCTCCTGCCCACCCTGGAGTCGCCCCTCTGACCTGGGCACACACGGGGTCTCTCCTGCGCTGCCGTAACGGCTTCGGCTCATTGGTGGGCTGAGCGCCTGGGGATCTGAACCCACCCAGCCCGCGCTGGGCACCTCGAGCCCGTTTGGCTCATTCCAGAAGTGATTCTGGCTCCCAGGCTGGGCCCCTCCAGTCTGACTCCCCCAGACCCCCCCAGACTGGCCTGGTGCTAAGAGCCAGGTGAGGGGCCAGCTGTGCGTCTCGACCCCAGACCCCAGCTTGGAGCCGGGACCACCGTGGGAGGGGCTGGGCAGAGGCCGGGGGCAGCGCGCTGCTGGTGAGTGGGTGTGGGGCCGTCGTTGCCGGCGGCAGGATGGCCCATGCTCCTCACTCATGAGGTTCGGGGCCCGCCCTGGGCTGCAGAGGACCCCCCCACACCCTGCACTGGGCACCTAGGCCTCAGTCTGCCTGGCTGGGAAATGGGATGATGCAGAGTCAGTCCCCGAAGCTGGCGGTTGCCAGATGCGCTGGTCCTGCGATGGTGAACACTTCCCTTCTCCCTTCTTTTCTAGAACCATCTACTACATGGGCTACCAGCAGGTCTATGCCATGGAGGCCCGGACTGTGTTCAGGTGCTGCCGAGGGTGGACCCAGCAGCCTGGCGAGGAGGGTTGCCTCTCACGTGAGTGCCTGCGCCCCGCCCCCCGCTGCCTACCTGCCACCCACAGAGAGTCTCTGCGCCCCCGGGTGCCCCTTCCCCCAGCAGCACCAGACCTCCCAGGGCCACGCATTCAGCCACTGCGCCTGCCACAGGCTGTGAAAATGAAATAATAAAAAGAAGGAGCAGGGAGTTTCCCCAGGGCCAAGGCTGTCGGGAGCCGCGGAGAGAGAGCTGGGGCTGGTGGGGGTCAGGTGGCTGCGTCAGCTCCACCGGGGGTGTCTGAGCGCCTGGCATCAGGGAGGATCCGAGGGGGCCCTGGGCTACGTGTTGGTGCCCGTGGGCTCAGGCATCTCTGAGCTGGTTCGGAGTCCACCCGCCGCACCACGCTCAGCCGGGCTCTGGGGGCCTTCTGGCTGCTGCGTTTCCGGAAGGGGCCAGGCAGAGGGCAGCTGCTCCACGCTCCCCGGCCAGTCAGGGCTGGGCAG